>NC_142704.1:18969196-19219496 GCF_029339155.1 Prunus mume
GTGACATTTCTACAAAAATCTCTTTAGTTTTCTAGGAAGCACGTTCAATCTTGTTCCTATATTATATTTGGATGCTCTATATTGAAGCCTGAATTGATTAAGTGAGAACCTTATTGCGACTTCAGATGACAATGAGATGTAATAAAAGTGATAGAGCACCAAACTATATTGGTAAGTTGTTGATTTCATTTTAATGGTTTAGATTTTTGGTTTTCCTTATACCTCACAATTTTGATTCCAATCCAAAATTTCCCTCAATTTGTTCAACCATAATAGCACAATATACCCTAACTAGTTGAGTTAAAGGAAGAAGACTGAAGGTGCTTTCTAAAAAAACATAAAAATTAAAACTGCACTTAACGGAAGATAACAGAATGTCCATAAATTATAAACTTTAGGAAATATAGTGATAAATTTGGCTAAATTTTTTTTTCTCAGTGGTCAAATTGAATTTTTGTATAAAACCTAGTGACAAAAAAGTATTTAACCCTTATTATTGTATGAAAGTATAAATAATTTGCTGGCAACATAAATTTGTATTGATGACTAGACCAAGGGATTTACCTCAGTGACTAGGTACCTCCCCCTTACTCCATTGGTCATCCTGTCCTAGGAAAAGTGATCCCCACCCCAATGAAAAAACAAAATTTGTATTGATGACGTAAAATTTTGATATTAACAAACTTTTTATGAACCAAATGATGCATCAAGTAATTAAACTCCTACAAATGTCGATTTTTTTATTATTTATTTTTGTAAATATATAAAAATTAAAGCAGTTATTAACTGGATAGTTAGCTTTAGGTGCAAACCTGCCTATACGATTTTTTACATAGCCGATTGATTAGCATTCACAACCCATAGTTTTCTAGATAGCTGACTTTTTATTTAGCAATTGACAATGTTCTTAGTAATTTTAGATAATAAATTCGCACAACAAATACTATAATATGTGCTATACAACATAATACACTTGTAGGAAATCTTTTTTGGAGAAAGATCGATAGGTGTGCATGAAAATGTCTCATCAGCGAATTTATTTCTTCTATCGCTCTGAAGACAGTTACACTGACACATAATTATGTCACAAGTAAACATTCACGAAAAAGAATATTTCGATAACACAATTTTATCTGTTCTACCGTTAGAGTGATAGTTAACACAAGTAAATAATTATGAGAGGTATACATTCATTTTACATTTCATTAACTTAAATTTGTCTCTTTCACAGTTTGAGTGACGATTACAGTGACACATAATTATGTCACATATATACATTTACAAAAATTGACATTTCAATAACTTAAAATTGCCTCTCTCATCAATTGAGTGATGATTACACTGACATAGTCATGCCACATGTTTACATTCATAGAAAACAACACTTCGATAACTCACAATTATATCATGTCTCTACGTAACAAGGTAACTACATTTCGGATTAATGCTGAAGTCAGATGTACACATTGCATCTTTTTAACGTTGACACATAACGAGTGTTTATAGGTTAAAGATGTCTTTATTTTCATAAAAGTACACACATCTTTTATAGGACTACCCCACAATGCAATCCTCATTCAAGAATCATCCTAGACTAAAAGGTGTTGATAATTCAAAATGGGAAAAAAATACCGTTCGATAAATTAAACAGAAACAAAAAGGTGGATAATAAAATAACTAAACTGTTAAAATTCAGTTGAATTTTTTCATGAATAATACTTATTTTAAGGAATCTACCGACATTCTACCGAAAAAAGCCTCGAAACATAACTATATCACACGTACACGTTGGATTTCTTCAAATGAAATACAAGCGGTAATCAAAACACACAGGCCGCACACATGTTTAGCGGACTTTTTTATTGCTTATTAATTGCTTAGATTAAAGTACCTAATACGGTAAATTATATGGTGTGGTGTTTCCTAATTCAACAACCAAATAGGTTTCCTTGTTAAACACGTCTACTAAATGTTAATTGGCCTCTCAGAACTCTATAAATACCCAAACTTTCCGCCTTGAGATCCTTCCTTCCCTTTCTCTCTGATTTTTCTCTCTTTCTGTTGCATTCCGTATCTTTGCCTGCCTCTCTCTTCTCCCCTCGCCATTTTTAGGGTTTCCAGCTACTTTCTCTCCCAGGCGGGTGATCATTCCTCTCTCTCTCTCTCTCTCTCTCTCTTATTGTCCTTCCAATTATTTGGCCGCCTGTGAATGCTTGTTTATGTGAGGTTCTTTCGTTTCCAGGTTAATTCAGTCTCTTCTTCATCGACTATTAGAGATCAGGTTATACAATTTTCCTTCTCTTTAATTTTTCTTTTCTGTTTTCGTTGATATCATATAAAAGCAAATGCTGTTTGGATCCATATAACATGACCAAAACCAATCATTTTACCTTTCTTCTGAGTTTTTCTTCTCAGATCTTTACCCAAAGTCGCCCGATTTAGCTTTTTTACAGATTAGAAAGCAAACCCTTTTGTTTTTGTCATCCAATTATGACAAAGATGAAGCCTTTTTCATGGATTGTGGCGGAGCCCTTGGTGTCATGACCATGAGCCCCTAGCCCATTTACTTTGGGATAGCTTCATCAGTTTTGTTGCTGTTAAATCCATGACATATACGGTTGGCTTCAGGACCATATGATATATTAATTAATGGATGTGTGTTGCTGTCAACATTTATATATACATGGTTTTGGGACCATTTTATTCATTATATATATGCATATGCTGCTAGTTTTCGTTTGATGGATCAATCATCTTTCTTTCTTTCTTTTTTTCTCCAAATCTTGGTTTTTTTTAATAATGGGATTTGTTGATGGGTGGAAATCTGATATGATGTTTATTAAAGAAAATGACTTGACAGCCAATATGTTAATTTTACCTTATTTTAGTACGGATTTATATTTTGTCGGTTGCTGTGAACTGATGAAAATATGTTGAAATTTTCACAACGTGCCTAAATCACCTCCCTTGATGTAGCTTATAAAACAAAAGCCTCATGGACTTTGAACGAGAAGCTTTATTTGCTTTTATGGGTGCAATTTTTAAATCGAGAGTTCTTTTATTTATTTATTTATTATCTGTTCATCACGAGCTTAATAAATTTTTCACGTGACAGTCTGTGTGATTGGTTTATTTTTTCTGCTTATGATGTCTTCAGAAAGTGTTTATGTTTTGAATACTTTGTGTTTTTTTTTCTGGTGGGGATTAAATATTACGTTCGTTGTGGTAGTTGTGATGTCTTGTCGCAGCACGGGGAATTGTTTTGTTTTGAACTTTATATATATAATAATTTATATTATTTTTAATTTAATCAATTCTGAAGGTGATGAATTCTTAGATCTATGGCTCCTTCAGCCCTTCGTGAATTACTATGGAGAAAAAACATTACACTTTTTATTTTATTTTATTTTTATTCTAGAAGAAAACCATTTGCATAGAGTGATTTTTGTTCTGAATGATTGGACCAGAAAACCTTACATTTCAATCTCGTAGTGACCCACAATAGGAGTTGTGCATTATGTCTTGGTATGGTTGAATTTTTATTTATATGCATGTGATAATGCTTTTTATGTAAGTGCTTTTGGGGGACTAGACAAATCAGTTGAGCCCAATTTATATTTTGCTTCTATAAAGTAACTATAGATGATGATGTATAGCATTATATGCATACATAAAATACAAATATAGTTAGATTATTATACTCTATAATATAAAGGTGTGAACATTTAACTTCAAGTGTATATTTTAATGGTTTATATCTTGTGTGTATATTCTATTATCTGATTGCATACATGATTCATTTTTAATGCTATTTCTTATTTTATCAATAGTTGATTTTTCCCCCCTATTTAATCTTTGGTTGCTTGAATCTTAATTTTGAGAAAGAATGCTTATGCTATTTTTTGGGAAAGTAAACTGAACCTGCTTTGGTTTGGTTTTGATTTCAATTATTAGCAAACTGAGATTATCGATTCGATGTCCGGATTGAATCCAAAATCGAACCAACTCAGACCTGACCCACCTTAATGCTGTGTAGATAGCAACTTATATAATTTCTCCTGAATTTCAATGACAACATAAGTTGATAGAATGTGCCAAGAAAACTTGTATTTGTGGTATAGTTTATTGCCAGCATTCGATGGTGGGGTCTTTGAGAAATGGACTAATATATACTACACCTGACCATCCCTTTGCCCTGCATGCAGTGATTATTGTCTTTTGTTTAAACTCAAAAATTAGGTAGCCTCTATGTCCAAATCTTTGGTAAGAATTTATTTAACTATGACTAATTATGTTAATCAAAGGAATCTATGAATTAATTGACTTGTGCATTGTGCCCCTTTTTTTTATGCATCAATAAATTATCAAATTAGTTTGACTTTGTTTTTGTTTGGGGTGGTTGTAAAGAGTCACATGTGTTTTCTGTCAATTTATATGGATCTCATGAGTCCTATAGAGTTGGTGTTTTTTTTACCACATGGCATATAAATTACCTTCCCTTCAAAGTCTGTTGTTCCTGCAACTCTTAAGCACCATAGATTTTCATTTGCTTCTGGATTGTTTTGAGTGCCAACCCTATTTTAACTGCCCTTTGATATGATTTAAGTTCACCCTGGTAAAAGTGATTGCAATTTGCAAGTGTTGTAGTTGAAACTTGAAGCAAATGTTCATTTACATGTGCATACACACCAATACTTAAGCCACTTATTTTATGGTTCTGCAGGAAGAGGCTTAGTACAAACTTGCTGCAATTTGAAAGCATATAACTATATCCTTTCCTCCCGAAGACCCTTGTGCGAAGAATGTTTGACCGCCTTTTATGAATGCAGTATTGTTCTGGGGATGAGAAGGTGTGACTCTGAACACTTGGTGTGAATTTGGTTTGGACATTGGTATTCTGAAGCTGGTTGTTTTTTATCTTTCCATTTGACGCTTTAATGTCATGACAGTTTTGAGGAACTCTGTGCTTAATGGACTGCTCACCCAACAGCAGTGACAAGAAAACGTTGAAGAGGTGGTTTTTCATTGACAAAAGGGTCGGCTAAAACAAGTACATTTCTTGAACTTAGGAGCATACTCTGTGTTGTTGACAGAGCGCCATTCATATTAAACACTACAAACTACAAAACTTTGTCACTTTGATTAGCACTTGGCAACGAAACTGGATCCAATGGAGTTGAAGACAAATCACGCTGCTCCGGTCCTCACGGACCCTCCACCGATAAGTAAGTCAAGACTAGGCCTCCATTCTAGTTTGTTGCCATTCTCACAGCAAGGAGCATCATTCTCCTCTGGCAAGTACATTAACATCCCAAGGAAAAAGCCAGGAAAGCTCGATGATGTTCGGTCCAATGGTTGGCTTGATGCCATGAAATCCTCTTCACCTCCCCGGAAGAAGCTCAATAAGGATTTCAATGTTGAGGTTGCTTCAGATGATGTTGATAATGCTTACTGCTTTTGGATGGTATATTTGCTTCTCTTTTATTAACTTTGCAGTTTATATCCATTTGTTCTTGTATGACTTCAAACTTATTCGTCTGGTGCTCTCTGTGATGATGCAGCTTAAGCATCCATCAGCGCTGAATTCGTTCGAGCGGATTACAAATTTTGCAAGGAACAAGAAGATAGCAATATTTCTAGATTATGATGGGACTCTTTCCCCGATAGTTGATGACCCTGACCGTGCAATAATGTCTAACGCTGTAAGAATTGTGTTTTGTTGTTTTATGCTTATAAATTTCGACTTTTATTTATCTTCTGTGTCTGAAACGAAAAGAAACTGTTGCCAGATGCGTTCAGCTGTAAGAAATGTTGCGAAGCATTTTCCAACTGCTATTATTAGTGGAAGAAGCCGCGATAAGGTAGCTGCAGCATTTCCCCCTCTCTTTTTTCCGACTCAGTGTTTAATTTCATCTTTTCTATTTGGTCCTAGTGTGGATGCCATTCGAATGCTGGTCATTAGGGCCGTCTGATGAGCGGATTTGTTTCAGGTATATGATTTGGTAGGACTAACAGAACTTTACTATGCTGGTAGTCATGGAATGGACATAATGGGTCCTGTCACTAATACAGACTCCAATGACCATCCAAACTGTGTGAAATCTACTGACCAACAGGTAACATGACAATAAAATTCTACAAGTCCTTTGCACTCTTGTATAATTTTTTTCCGTTGAGTTCTCATTATCTGTCTTTGATATGGCAGGGTAAGGAGGTAAACCTCTTCCAGCCTGCTAGGGAGTTTATACCTATGATCGACGAGGTTTTTAGAACCCTCGTCGAGAATACTAAAGGGATCAAAGGTGCAAAAGTTGAAAATCACAAGTTTTGCGCCTCTGTACATTACCGTAATGTAGATGAGAAAGTAAGCATTTACTTAAAGAAGAATAGAAGAAAGCTTACAATTGCATCTGCAAGAGTTTGTCTGACTTGTTTTGGTTATTTTTGGCATGTGTTCTGACTTCAGAATTGGTCTACAATTGCACAAAGTGTTCATGATATTCTCAAAGACTACCCTCGTTTACGATTAACTCATGGGCGGAAGGTAATTAATCTCACTGGTTTGCCTTAATCTTGTTGCTTTTCACCTTATTATCATTTGCATTAATAAGCCAAATTCTTTCCATCTAACATATAAATTTGGACAATGTTTTTTCTTGCAGGTTTTAGAGGTCCGCCCTGTTATTGACTGGAACAAGGGAAAAGCAGTTGAATTTTTGCTTGAATCTCTTGGTAGTGAACCAAACCTCTCTCTCTCTCTCTCTTCTTTTTCTCTCTCTTAAATGATACATATTCACACTATGAGAACCTGGACAAATGGTGCAGGGCTAAATGGTAGGGATGATGTACTCCCAATTTATATTGGTGATGATAGGACCGATGAAGATGCATTCAAGGTGACACTACCATCACTGCATTTTTACTAATCTTACTCACAAGAGTTTGTAACATTGACACTAAATATAATCTCCATACATTGTTTCAGTTCTTGAAGAAGAAGAAGAAGCGTGGTTATGGAATTCTGGTGTCGCCGGTTCCAAAAGAAACCAGTGCCTTCTACTCTCTCAAGGACCCATCAGAGGTTTTACTCTCATCCTTAATATTGCAGGCATGTTGGCTGTGTGTTTTTTTAATTTCATCTCAAAAAATCCATCGAAATTTTTATACAGGTCATGGAATTTCTCAAGTCCTTGGTGAGATGGAAGGAGGAAGAAGCCAATTAAATGCTAAGGGAGCACTTAGTTGATCTGAAATATAGTATTAATAGGCTTTTAGTTTTTTTTATAAGTTTTGTACTCCACAAGAACTCAAGGCTGCTAAAAGCAGCTGCTGTTATTTTACAACCTCAGTTGTCAGTTCAGAGCTTCTCAGTTATTTTGTTATTTCATGTCTTTGGCTTATAAAAAATAAAGTATTTTCTCCCCATTTTCATCTCTCAAAGCTTTCCTTACCACGATGGTTCCTTCTAATCTTGTAGACTTTGTGGAATGTCACAAACTGTTTCAGTGTACTGCACAAAAACTTCTCTAATTTTTATTTCACTTTGGATCCTGCATTTCTGGGATTTAAATTTCGATAACTTACACGTTAAAACTGTATGTCGAAAAGATATTATTGGGGTTAACTTACATATAACTACATCGAAACCAATCAATTTTCAACCACGCAAAGTGAACAAAACTTGAAGATTAGCAGAAGAACAATTTTTTCTTTTTTTGTTGGTTAGAAAGATCAGCAAGGCAGCAATCCCATTTCTCAGTTTTGTAAATTTGTACCACACTTGGTTGGCATTTTGGACTTTATAACTTAACCCAATATTGAAATAAATTGGAAGCTTTGTAAGGTCCATTGTACTTCATAAAAAACAATCAAATGGGGTCACAAAACAAAACACAATCTCCCAATATTTGCCTAGCGGAGAATACAATAGGACTTGTCTTGTCCCTATATCCGGTCTCTTTCTCTCTCAACTCAAAAAAACCTCAAATGATCGTCCTTGTTATTATCAGCTATATCCATGATCCGACTTATTATGAAGTACCTTTTTTTATATATTATCTTCAAAACTATTTATTAAAGCATAGTTCTAGACATCATTTACCCCAATTCAAAGTTTGATTTTGAAATTGTGCGAGGGGTAACGCTATTTACATAACATAATATACAATATGCATGTGATGATATATATAAATTTATTACATCACATAACATATCGATAATAACATGACACATGTCTTAAATCAATAGAGATGGATACTTCCGACTTAGGACAGTCTTCTTTCTAAAAAGAGAATGTCGTAAAACATTTTCCTTGCATGTAACATGTTTTTACATAGACAAAGTGAAAATGTCCATAACAAAAAAGCATCATTAAAATTCAGAGGATGAGGTTTTTTTTTTTTTTGTTGGAAACAGAGGATGAGGTGTGTGTACATATAAAAACATGCCTCACTGATCCGCCCAAATAACTTCCAACTGCTACCGATTTCGAGCGAAGCCCAAAAATGTCAGTCTCTTTGCAATCTCCGCCCTCCTCAGCTGTCTCCTCTTTCCAGGTGCACTCAATACTCTCTATCTCTCTCTCCTCTCTCCCAGCTCTGCTTCGCTAACTATTGCTGTGCGAGCTGTAAACTTTGATTTTTTTTTATTTTTTAAAATTTTGTTTTACATTCAAAATTAATCATAGCAGGGAACAAGGCTGAGGTTTTCCAATGGATCTCCAGCTTCCAATCTGCTCTTCAACTTCCAGCGATCGTTTCCTGTCATTCGGGCCTCCGCTCTCGACACCGGTCAGTGAGCTTTCTGTCTCAGTGTCTCAATGCTCAGCTTTGCTTCTTGTTTTATTTTATTTTATTTTTATCATTTGCATCTTTTACATTTTTGGTTGAATTGGATTTTCAGGTTCAACCACAGAATTGGACGTCGTCTCTAGCTTCAGCGAGATCGTTCCAGACACTGTCATTTTCGATGACTTCGAGAGGTATCTAAATATATATTCTTTTTCTTTTGCTTGTTTTGTAGAAGTGGAGTTTGAAATTTTCATGATCATGCTGTCAATTATGAATCAAAATTTCTTCTGAACTGATAATAATGTCTTTGCTTAATGATCAGAATAGCTTTAATCTTCATTTACTGTTTTTAGATTTTAGTTTGGTAGCAACAGAAACTCGGAGTAATAAAGTAGCATATCCAAATTGTTTAAAATTTCATTTATTTCATATTTTCGTATGGTTTCATGAAGGATTATTTCTAAATTTTGAAATTTTGGCTGTTTACTGATTATTTATGAAAAGGTTTCCTCCAACCGCTGCTACAGTGAGCTCTTCCCTGCTCTTGGGTATATGTAGCCTCCCTGACACCATATTTAGAGTAAGCGTTCAATCTTCCATTGGGGAAGAAATCTTTCGAAAAATAAATAAGAAATCACATGTGCTTTCCAAATTCAATATGGGACTACATGTTGTGTTTTCTGATTACTTTTTCTTTGGTGTAGAATGCTGTGGATATGGCATTGGCGGATTCAGAGTGCAATAAGCATGAAAACTCCGAATTGAGATTGTCATGTTTCAGTAACAAGGTTGGTTTTCTTGTATCTTGTCATTAGAAATACCTATGCCTTGTTAGATTGATCATATTGCTCAAAATTTAGTTATGCGCGTGTAGGCTTTAGTGAATGTTGGTGGTGATTTGGCGAAACTAGTTCCTGGCCGAGTGTCTACTGAGGTGGATGCACGTCTTGCTTATGACACGCATGGCATTATCAGAAAGGTATTCGTTTCTTCCTGGTAATCTTGTCTTATATTTTCTAGTTAAAGAAAATGCTAATACATTACACAAAAATTAAACATACTATAAATGCTGATGTTCAAGAACAATTTGTTGGTTTCTATCTTAACTGTGTATGCATTCATCTTATTCTTGATTGTTTTTCAAGCAACTATATGACTTTTGTTAATGATAATCTTGATAAGTTTTGTCATGTTGTTTATTTTATTGAGCTATACTTGTCATGGCTGGTGTAATAGTTTTGCATTAAAGTTCTAAAAGGCCTATAATATGACTAGATTTGATAGTTTGTTACTAGATTTAATAGTCTTGCAGAAAATGTGTGAGGAAAAAATGATACTGAAATTTTGTTGCATTTTCTTACGGGTGTGTACATTATTAATTTTAGTGCGCACAAATTTTAAGTGCCAGTATTTTTTTACTTATTTTCCTCAGGTATATCGTTTTCTCACTGATATCACTTAGATTATTTGCTATCTCTTTCATTGCAGTCTGATACAATTGGTTTATCTAATACGCAGGTGCATGACTTGCTGAAGTTGTACAATGAAGTTAATGTTCCTCCTGAGCGTTTGTTGTTCAAAATTCCTTCAACTTGGCAAGTAAGTGTCAGAGATAATTAGGCCTGTTGTGAATATTCTGAGTGGACTTGATGACAATTGCTCTGTTGTGAGGCGATTGTTTTGCATCATTTTGTTGCTCATCGATTGTTGGTTTTCTGTTCAGGGAATTGAAGCTTCAAGATTACTAGAATCTGAGGGCATACAGACGCATTTGACATTTGTGTACAGGTAAAGCTCTTGTAATTAACTGGTGTTAACTTGACAAACCTGTTTGAAATCTTAGACTTGATGTTGTACTCCTAACTTCTATAAGGGCACAGTTTTATACAGTTGTAACAGAGGATAAAGTTTTACGATACCCCCTCCCTCCCTCCCTCTCTCCTCTCCCTCTCCCTCTCCCTCTCCTTTTCCCATTCCCCCTTCCTTGTTGGTTGGGCAACAAGATTGCTTCTCATGAATTGTAAAAATTTGTTGATTTAGCTTGCTTTTGTTTTGAAAGTTCAAATCCATGATCCTGACGATGTCTAAAGGAGCCATTGTAGTTAGAATTACATGTTTTCTTATTGTGGCATTGAAAATTGCTTGTATATCAATAAAAAAATGCCGAGGCAGAAGCTATTAGGTTTTGATTATATAAACAACAAATCAGAATGCTGCTTTGTGATTTTTGTCATCTGTGATTTATGAACATTACTTTGCCATTATATCTGCTGTTCAAGTTCAACTTTGTACTTCTCATGACTCTTTCTTTTTTTTTCTTCTCTATATGTGTCTCCACACACACTCACATGCACAATGCTGTTCTAAGATTAATTCATTTTAATTTTTTAGTTGTGTTTGGTGATGGTTTGAACATTTTTCTTCAGCTTTGCTCAAGCTGCAGCTGCAGCCCAAGCCGGCGCTTCTGTTATTCAGATTTTTGTTGGCCGTCTTAGGGTAATGTTTTTTCACATTCGTAATAATGGAATTTTTATTTAGTTCAACTTCAGTTTATTGTAACCGCTAAAGGTCAAATTTATCATTCAGGATTGGTCTCGCAACCATTCTGGTGACCCTGAGATAGAAGCTGCTCTCAAGAGAGGGGAGGATCCTGGGTTAGCATTGGTAAGTTGGACAGTTCTCGTCTTGTGGTTTTGTGATTATGTATTATTGTTTGTTGTGGTCCTTGAACGGGACCACTCTGTTTTGAGTTTTGATTTTTGACCTCCAGATGCATCTCAGTTGCAAGCAATTACCAAATATAAACTGGTTTGTACTTCTGGTTTTTCCAGTATTGTTTTATATCCTAAAATCTGACAACCATTAGGAATGAGCCTAAATAATTTATTCTAACATTTTCTTTCCCCATCACTGACTAGAGTATGTTAGATGCTTTAACTTCTGGCTACACCTTGAATTTCTCAGGTGACACTAGAGCTTTCGTATAGGATAGTAATGAATATAAACTGTTCCCGTATGAGATGCTTTTTGACATTACAGGTGACAAAGGCATATAACTACATCCACAAATATGGACATAAATCAAAGTTAATGGCAGCAGCAGTTCGGAATAAGCAGGATTTGTTCAGTCTCTTGGGGTAAATTATATGACTCACCTTTTAATCTTATGTATCTGGGAATTTCCAACAAAACTCAACTCAAGGAACAATCTTCCTGCTTGTGTTGTCTGGTACATGTTCAGGGTTGACTACATCATTGCACCACTGAAGGTATTGCAGTCACTAAAAGAATCAATCACTACCCCTGAAGAGAAGTATTCTTTCGTCAGGAGACTATCTCCACAATCTGCTGCCATCTACAAGTTCAGTGAAGAAGAGGTCTGCTTTCTGTCCTGTGCTCAATACATTTTATTCTGCATCAGGAATGAGAAAAATAAAATGAAAAAATAATACGTGAAGCAAAATGATGACTCAGGTTAACAGGTTCACCTGCATGTTGTGTGTAGTGCTGTTGGTACTTAAATTTTAATCTCTTATTTCATGTGGCAAAGACAAAAGGGTGCCAGTTTTGATAGAGCTATGTGAAAAGCCAAATAGTTATACAATAATGAGTGCCTCTATTTTTTGAGAAGTAGACATGTTGAGTGCCAAAAGAAAAAATAAAAGAAAAAGGAAGAATGCCAAAAGGACTAAATATTTTAGTATTAACCCTTTTTTTCTCAGATATTAGTATTAATAAAACCTGCCAACTTGTGGTGGATTTATGGTTCATTTGAGTTTGATGTTGTTTTGCTTACTGGGTTCTTTTGCTCCTTTTAATCCAGTTTGCTTTGTCATTTTTAAGTTTGTTTATCTGATGATATCATTATCTGGGACAGTCTCTTTGTTCCTGTCTACTTGATATTGCAGATTAGTTTAGTTTCTCTAGCTTCCTTACTGGGTTGCTCTGTTTGTTGTAACTGTGCCCTCCCCATTTTGGCTGAGGTTTTGAAATGAAGTTCATCTTCCGACCTAAAAAAAAAAACCCTGCCAACTTGTGATGAGCGTGCTTAGTTACTCATGACAGTATCTTAAAGTTTGAAAGTCTTTAATTTTGGAAGCAAAGCTTAATAGTTTAGGCGTCATCATTATTACTAGAACTTCAATGAACGTGGAGATGGAATTCCTTCAAACCTCTAGAATCACCAATATGGCTGCACCATCATCGTCTATCCCGTTGATAGGAGTGTCACTACCTCTCATCAGAAAATAAAAATCATATCCATGTTTGGCACCAGGCACATCACTACTTCCATCGTCTGCCTTGTCATGCATTAGTATACAACCACCTTGCCACCACAACCACTTCAACAGATGTCTCGTTTTCTATGCCTTGGTTTCCAAGTCACCACCCAATACCATTGGCCTTTTAGTATAATCACCATACTTTTCATGCTAAAGGGCATGTGTGTGCATGCTTTCTGATTTCATGTAGGTGGAAATTCTCTTCGATGCATTGTTAGGCCTAGACCCTCTATAGATGTACAGTCCGCATGGGACTGATATTGGACTCATGCCCCACACACTTGCTCGTGCACGCATACACTATGTAGGCGGTCCATGTGGTAATCACGATTCACGATTGCCAAAATCAGAGACTCTGCTCCCTAGTGTGAGAAATATCGTGTTTCTTTTTTGGCCTAGTATTGTACCAAGCACAGTTTTGTTATAGCCTTTTTGAAAAAGTAAAATTGGTGAATAAGAAAACTTCTTTTGCTGTGTGTCGAGTAATTTCTCATTGCTCAACCAAACAGGGATGGCTATGATTGGAATTGAAGTTGTAGAATGATTGGGTTTAAGACTAATATAAATCAGTTATATACATATGCCTGTCCAAAATAGTTATTGGTTCAAATTGATAGACCTCTCTGGTGTAAATCTATTCTGAAAAGATTATCAAAATGTTTTTGGTTTTAGATTTGTTAACCAATCTTCTCCTTGTGTCCAGCTTGTCAAGTGGGACCAATTAAGCTTTGCATCGGCTGTGGGACCTGCAGCCGTGGAGCTTCTGGCCAGTGGACTGGATGGTTATGCTAATCAAGCAAATCGAGTTGAGGAATTATTTGAGAAAATTTGGCCACCTCCAAATGTATGAAGTGCTGTCTTCTGTTGCTAAGCTGATCTTGCCTTGGGCCTTTCATGGAATAAATAAGAGTGAATACTGGTTTGGCTTTCGTTTTTCTCTCTCTCTCTCTCTCTCTCTCTCTCTCTTGTAATGTTTTTCTCCAGCAACACTTGATCTCAGCAAAGAATTTTATGTTATCATAAAAACGTGCAGCTAATCTGAATTTTGTTAATACACACGTGAGATGAGAATGCCTATGCCGTGATTCAGAAAGGAAAAAAAAAAAAAACTAATAATTTCCAAAACAATTAATAAAGCCGTATACAAAAATTTCTTCAGATATAAACACCAAAGTTCTGCCGCTTGGTTAAATAAAAAATTAATTTTAAAAAAAAATAGCGGCTCCTCCATGTTTCTCACTTAAATTCCATTCTAATCTAATGAGATATAACTTAGTTGGTTGAGGGCTTCCACTTTCATTTATGTGGGCATAGGGTTCGAAACCCCGAGACACTCAATCAATATTTGTGTAAATCTCGATTCAAAATCCCAAGCACCCAATCAATATTTGTGTAAAATCATCCTCCTCAGTCGCTTGTGCTAAAAATAAAATAAAAATCGCATTCCAAAACCGTGTTATTCATGTCCTCCATGTTTCTCGCCTATCTTGGTTACTTCTCTCTGAATGAAAAGTTCCCTTTGACAAAAATGAAAATCATGTTATTCATGTGGTCACCCATACTGTCCATTTATGCTATCAGCAAAGAAATTTGAACGCAATCATGTTGATGAATATTTAAGAAAATATGCTACCAGCCTGTAAAGCTCCTTCTTTGTATTCAACTGCTCTTACGGGGTGTGACCATTAGTGTAAGACTAGTGTTTGACACGTGCAAAAATAATTCATAAAACATACAAAAAGATATATATATATATATATATATTGTGACACATCAAGAATGGTCCAATCTAACCCTTTTTTTTGGGGTCTGACCCTAGACCAATCTAACCCTACATATATAACTATGGTTATTTCCACTGTAGAGGCACGGGAAAGAACCAATTCAACTTTCAATTTTGTCTTTTTCAGAAGGAATAACCTTTTCTTTTATACTTTTGCTCAGGCAACTTTTGCTGAAGTGACGGGGAATAATGACTGTAGAGACACGAGAAAGCAGGTGGCTGCTTTTAAGATGCTTTAATCATATTCTCCAGGGAAATTATTGTGTCTGCAACTAGGAGCCTAATCAGAATTCAAATCATAGGCATCATAGGGGTCCTGGCTGTCTTCATACCAAGACTTAGGCTTAGCAGGGCTCTGCATGGGCTGGCAACTAGACGACGAAGGAGAGTCATTTTCAATGTCCTCATCATCATCCATTTGAGAGGCTTGAATTATCAACTGGCGAGCAATTCTTGGAGTTCAGACTTCGATTTTCCTTCAACTGAAAGAGAAGATCGGGTTGAACCAGTGGGGGAGGCCGGATGCGGAATAGAATCATAGGGCAAATCATTGTAGACATATTTGGCAATTCTGTCAACTTCGAATTTGTCCCACCATTTAACAGAGAATTGACGGGCAAAAACTCTGGTATCTTTGGTTACTTTGTAGGACCATTTGAGGATCCAAGGAACTTTGTATTTAGCAACAAAAAGCAACTGCTTTGGAAAGAATAAATCAACTTTGGAGAACTTGACTTTTTTAGTGAAATGACGAATTAGCTCATGGACTGAAACAGACAGAATTTCATCAACTGGACCATGTTTTTCCCACCAATGGAGGAACCATTAGAGAAAAGAACATTTGAACTTATTGTCAAAATTTATAAACCAGGAATGACTAAAGTCCTCAGATTGGTGGAGGAAAATAGAATACCAGGCTTCCATATAATCAGAATAATTATATTGCAATTTTGACTCAAGGGTTTTCAACTCATAAGGGTGGCTACTGAAAGAATCTTGACTTAGGACTTTGTGAATATAGAGGGAATGATAAAGGATGATCTCAGGGTGATCGCGATCCTTTATCGGCTTAATTTCAACTGACTGAGTTTCAAGTAATATATCTCTATAATACTTGAGAGACTTGTATGGACTGGGCGGCATATAATGAAATCTCGGGAAAATAGTGTCTGGCTATGGCAACTGGATCAGAATTAATATCATAGATAGACTCAACAACAAATAAGTGAAAATTGCTTTTGGGCATATAGAGAGATGTCTTTTTGAAGGCAATTGAGGGACTAACGAGGATCAACTGAAAAAGGATCATAGCTGGAGATTAAGGTCGATTGATAATAATTTGGCCAATTGTGGAACCTAAACTAGAGAATCTATTAGCAACTGATATTGGTGTGGCAACTGAGATTGGAGTGCAACTAGGAAAATGGACCAACTGTTTGGGTGTTTCTGGCTTAATTTGACTCATGGATGGGGGGAGGATTCGGAGCGACTGGGATGACTTGGGTTGTTTTGCTGATTCTTTTTGCTTATCTTTTTTAGGTGCCATTGTGCATCTTGCAAGAATTCTCGAGTAAGAAAATCAGGGATTGAATTCTCACTTTCTCTCAAATATTCAATATCAAAATCAAATATACTTAAAATGCTTTGCCATCGTGCAAAAATCTGTTTAGATGCAATGTTTTGAACATCTTTTTCTAAAACATGTTTTGCAGATTTATAATCAACTCGTATTAAAAACTTTTGATTAAACAAATCATCTTGAAATTTACTAATACATAATACAATAACTAATATTTCTTTTTTAATAGTACTATAATTATATTATGACTGGGTCCAAGTACCGGAATGAAAGCGAACAATTTGTTCTGGAGAATTTGGACATGCTCTTTGTTTGAGGATACCACCATAACCTATGTCAAAGGCATCAGTTTCAACTATCTTAAAGGAATCAACTGAAGGAATACCAAGACAGGGAAGTGTCTTGACATGGGCTTTGATTTGTTTGATAACTTCAGTATGGATGGTTGACCATAGGGGAGGATTACTCTACAATCTATCAAACAAGGACTTACATTGCTTTCTCAGATTTTTGTAAAAGTCAGAAACATAATTTAGAGATCCTAGAAATCTCTGGAGTTGACTTTTATCAAGAATTTGATCAGGAAAATTATCAGCAAACTGAATGACTCGATCAATTGGGGAGATTTGTGACTGGCAGATATTGAAACCAAGAAATCTGATGTTGGTTTGGAATAACTTGATTTTCTTGGCAGAAACAACTAGACCATTCTGTTTGACAATTTGAAGGAATTTATGCAAATGTTTCCAATGCTGTTCTATTGACTCAGAAAAGATGAGAACATCATCAATATAGACAATTGAGAAATGACTGTAAGGATTAAAAATTTCATTCATAATATTTTGGAATTCACTAGGGGCATTTTTCAGACCAAATGGCATTACATTCCATTCATAATGATCGAAAGGGGTGACAAATGCAGTCTTATATCTATCTGACTCGTCTATTTGGATTTGCCAGAAACTACTCTTCATATCAAATTTGGAATAAACAACTGCTTTTTCTAATCTATTAATTAGGTCTCTCTTATTAGGTATGGGATACCTAATCCATTCTAAAACCGAATTAAGTGGCTTGTAATTGATAACTAATCTTGGAACTCCTCTTTCTAACTCAGCATTCTTCTGGACATAGAAAGCAGGACATGACCAAGGGGACTTACTTTTGCGAATTATTTTCTTCTAAAATAACTCATTAATTTCTTTTTTACAAAACTCCATTATTTCTTGACTCATCTGGATTGGCCTGACTTTAGTAGAAATGTTTTTCTCACTAAAGGTTTTGATATAGGGAAGACAAACAACATGTTGTTTTCTATACCAAAAAGCATTAGGCAACTCGGAGCAAATATCATTTTTTAGCTTATTTTCAAACTGCTGAATTTGCAACTGTAAAGATTTATCACTAATCTGTTGTTCAACTCTTTTGAATTTAATTTCTTCTTTAAGAAAATTTAACTGGTTATTTTTTCTAATAATCTGTATTGATTTGGACACTGACTGCTTTTGCAAAGCTTTCAGGTTATGCAACTCTGGTTTAGACAGAAACTCAAATTTAACATTTTCGCCTAAATAGGTGGAAATGACACCATCATAATCTACCTGGAAGGGATACAATAAGGCAATAAAAGGTAATCCTAGAATGACTTTGTCAGTGATATTCTTGACCAAGACAAATGAGGTTTTAAAGCAAATTTTATTTTGGCATACATGGGCTTTTGGTAACTCAAAATTTAATTGGAGTGATTTTCCTGAAGCAGTGCTTAAGGATTCTCTAGACTTTTAGTAAAACTTAGTAGGGATTAGACCTTCCTAAATACAGTTAAGATCAGCTCCTGAGTCAAATAGGGCAACTGTGTTGAACTGAAAGTTTTGGACAAATATTGTCACTTTAGAATACCATTTTCTAAAGTTGACTTGTTTGATTAAATTTACAACTTGTTGGCTATCAGAAGGTTCATCATCAGAGTTGTGAGGACTTTCTGACTGGCTTTTGGACTCGAAGACTCTTTTTCCATAAGATGGACTAAATCTTGCTTGATTGCATAATTTTCATTTTGTAATTTATGACTTATCTCAAGATCTTCAACTATTTCTTTTTTAACCATTTTTACTTCTAACTGCATATCTTGTAAGGTAATTTCTTTCTTTTTAGCAAATTTTTCTAAAGTGGTATTTAAACTAATCAGCTGGGAGCAGACTGTCTTGGGCTTTCTTGGCTAATTACTTTTCTTAACTTCTTTAAATACTCATATTTCAATTCAGGATTCTCAACTTTGCTTATTAAATCTATTAATAATTCTTCTTGTTCTTCTTGTTTAGTAAGAATAGAAATGAATTTTAATCTATTACAACATTTATCTTTGCAACCAATTTGGATATTAGGTGAGCTTGACTGTGAATCTGAAGACTGGTCAGATTCAGACTCAGAGCTGGTCACTATGGTTTCATCATTGCTTGTTTCAGAGTCTCGCAACTCTAAAACCTTTATCAACTTTTCTTTTTCTTCATCTGCAATTTTCAACTGTTTAATAGTATCCTTACTTTGCATTCAGAGGCATAATGACCAAACTTTTGACATTTAAAACATTTGACTTTGGTTTTATCATTATTTCTCTTGGAATGATTATTCTTTTGACTTCTTGGGGCTTTCGACCAAGTTTTCTTGGGGGAAAATTTCTTTTTTCTATAGAACTCATGATTATCATCATTATGTCGGGAGAATTATTTTCTACGTGAATAATGACGATGTTTTCGAATGTGACTGGGACAACCAGGCTTATTTTTCCTGGAAGGAGGGATGTTGGTAAGACCATACTGTTTACAGAAATTTCCTAATTCATATTTAGCTGATTTCCTATCGGACTGTATTTGTCTACCAATTTTAAAATCAATACACATTCTCATACCAACTTGGTTGATTGTACTTATGATATTTCCATATGTTAAGCTATCCCAATCTATATGGTCTTGTTCATTACTCAGGGTCGTGCGTATTTTGTGGGCAAACAAATTTGGAAGACCATTAACAAACTTTTCTTTCCAGAAAGGTTGATTACTATCATCCCTAAGCATGACTTTAGAGATGAAGACATCTTTGTACCATATGAAATCAGACAACTTAGGACATTTAAGATTACTAAGCTGGTCATGGATTCTGGCAGTAGTATTACTAGGGGTTCCAATGAAATGCTCAATTATTGTGTAAAACAAAGTGTTGACTTCATCTTCTATACATTGACCTATTTGTTCGTCAAATATAGAGAGACCATCTTCATTAAGTTTTCCAGCATGAATGATCAGATTTTTGGACTCAGGGGTTAAATGCTTATCCCACCAATACCTGAGAGTACCAGTAAATCCAGTAACTAACAAGGGTACAATCTCAGATTGTCTGAAACTATGTTTGGTGATGTAACTGTTGGCAACCATGGACATATGTTGTAGCTTATTAAAGATTTCTTGCTCAGACAGACCATCAATATTCCATTCATACAATTTATCAGAAGAAACTGAAAACTGGGTTTGGAAGTTTCTTTCTTCAAACTAGATATCTAGAGGAGTTGGTCTAGAGTACCACTTTTTGGTTAAGCTAGTGGGACTTATGTGTCTATCTAATCTTTTGATTTTGGGTTCAACTTGGACTTCCAGATTTTTGAAAGCATTTTCTATTTTTGAAATATTACTAGTTTTATATTATGTTGTCTCAGGTTCAGACTCAGAGGGGTTCGTGATTGCAAAAGAATCTAGTGTTTTAAAACCATATTTTTCAGCTTTACTTGGGGTCAACTGTTCTAACATTTCTTCAATTTTCTTCATTGTAGGTTTAATCTTAAGCGTGGGGCTTGACTTAAGATCCTGGAACTGAACTATTGGTTTTTCAATTTTTGGTTTAAACTTAGTTTCTGGGGGACTTATCTTGTCAATCTTAGTTTCAATTGTATCCAGTTGTTTTCCTATGACAATTAGACTCTGATTGGTATAATAATTCTGCTCAGTATTCTATTAGTATCATTGCTTTCAAAGGCTTTGAAGGGGCTAGTAGGCATAGGTGTATTCTTATGATTGATGATTATGGTGTCAACTGGGAGATGACTAGCTTCAACTTCTGATTTGTCTACCATTTTCCATTTTTCTTTAGTTAGAGTTTTTAACTCATTAGACATGTAGTGGCTTTCAATAAAATCAAGGTAGAAAATTTCAACTTTGGCTAACTGCATATAATCTTTCCATTCATTAAAGATTTTTTGATGGCTTTCACTATTAGGGTAAGCTTGGTGATAACTATTTCTCCTATGCTAATTTTCCGGGGTCTTGAGATGATGATTTAAGCGTTTCCAATTAATCTCAAATTTTTTATTAAGGGTTCTAAGTTGATTATCAACTGCTGCAAAGTTTTCAACTAGGAAGTCAGATTGTGTAGGTGACTCAGGTGAATCAGTCTTGTCACCTTGGATTGGTACCTTGCCATAACAAGGTTGGTTTACCTGAGAGGATTTTCTCAGGGACTCAAGTTTGAAATCAATCATGACCTTTTCTAACTCTAGGTCTCGTTCTAGAGTGGAGGACGAGGCTGTAAAGGAGCGCCTAGCAGGAGCATGCCTTTGAGATTGACCAGGGGTTGGCAACTGTTGTAACTGGACATTAGACTTCTTCAGGGGCTGATTTTCAAATCTAATTTTTACTGTACCATCTAGAAACTGTTGGATATAATCTAAATTATTTAGACTACGTTGTATTGGAACTGGTTGGCTCTCGGTGACTAAGGTCCAATCATTTGGAATGGCAACTTCTGACCACTTAATGGTTTGAGGAACTTGGATATGGGCATCTGCTGTATGACTTTGGATTAAAACAGTTTGGTCTTTTGGACTTTTATTAAGAGTTTGAAAATTCATATTAGTGCCTGTAACTTTGTAATAAATTCTGTAAACCAAGGCTAAAGGTTGGGTTCATGGGAGGACATTATAACCTTCAGTCTTAATATTCAGAGTTAAAGTTCTTAGTGTATGAGGATCACTAAGACTTACAGTGAAATCTGGATAACTATCAAAATGTACTGGGTGATTACATAAACTAGACTCAATTATTCCTAAGGTGCTGTCACTAAATTCAGTAAATCTAGCGTCACGCAAACAAAGAAGAATAGAAGCTTTTAATCCTAATCTGGTTAGGGGCTTAACTACAACTTGAACTAAACCAATTTGCAGGAAGTTATTACCATCATTTTTATGCTTCTTAATTGATTCAAGATTAAGCAACTAGCAGGTTTCATGTTCTTTACTCAAAGAATACACTTGTTCAATTGTTTTAACATGAGTTGTGCTATTTAAACTAGAAGGCAACCAATATTTCTTATATATTTTTTGACTCGGGACTTTAGGTATATTCCAATCTCTAAAGTCTAATTGTTCTTTACTACTGGAATCATATTCAAATTGTTCTTCACTACTGGAATCATATTCAAATTGTTCTTCATTAACTATCTCTGGGAGTCGGCTTATACTGGTTTTAGAACTGCTCGAACTACAAGAATTTGTCCTAAATAAACGATTCATGACTACTCAAGTGTTTGGATTTGGCTTTCTGAGGAAGAAGATAAACAGGGGCTTCCTAAACTGACTGTTTACCCTACAAGAAACTTATTAATCTCTCTTAATTTTCTATCTCCTGCCCACCGTTCAGGCCCTCTACATTGGGGACTTACTGTTTGGAAAAAGGACTCACGGGTCAGACCTTAAAGAAAGATAAACAAATAACTCAAAGAATAAAAGGGAATGAGAAGAAGAAACTGAAGAACCTCTACTCAGAAGCTTAAACCAGCCACTTAGGCGGGGATGAGTAGCAGACTTAGACAAAGACCGTAACTCTTACGGCTCTGATACCAAAACAAGGGAAGAAGGAGATAGTTGTGAAGGGAGAGAACAATGCAGCAAATAATGCAAATAAAATGCAAATAAAATAATGCTTATATGAAATTACTCAAAATAAAGATAACTGAAAATATCAAGAATGGTCCAATCTAACCCTACATATATATATATATATATATATATATTGTGACACATCACGTGGCCCGACAGGGACTCTCGGATGGTTTTTTCCAGAAATCCGACGGTCCTCGTTTTTTTTGCTAAAAAAATTGCAAAAAAATTCGAAAAAATTCTGAAATTTTTTTAAAAAAATACCCAAAAATTCTGTATTTTTTATCTATAAATACCTAACCATTTTATTTACTTTCCACACTAAATCTTCATACAATTTCTTCTCCCTCCAATATTTTTTACTCTCCACTCACATTATTCCCTTTCTACACCAATTCTCCATACAAACTTTTCTCCTTCCAATATTTTTTATCTCCACTCACATTTTTCACTTTCGCACCAATTCTCCATACAAACTCTTCTCCTTCTAATATTTTTTACTCTCCACTCACATTTTTCTACTACTTTCCATTTGTATAAAAAAAAAACGAATGGCATCTTCTGTCAAAGTCGGAGGCTCGTGGTCAACGAATGAAGATATTGCGTTGTGTCAATCTTGGGTGAACATTAGTCATGACCCTATCACAGGCAATGAGATGAAGTTTCATCACATATGGAGCAAAATTCATGGAGAATTTTGTCAAAGATCGGGTTCTATTCGAACCGAAATGGCATTGTCTAGTATATGGAAACTTCTGAAAAAGAGTTAGGAAATGGAGAAATGCCTTGACAAAAGTAAAGGTGAACATTCGAAGCGGTCAAAATTTGACCGATGAGGTAAAATATTTATAATTGTCATTTTAATCAATTCAATGTCACTTTTTTTTTATTGCATATTCTATTTGTTTTTCTTGTATAATCTTTTCTTTTTTCTTGGTGCTCCTTTAATTTGTTTATATTTTCTTGCATAATCAATTTTATTTTGCATTTCAAAATAGTTTATATTTTCTTGCATAATAATTTGTGTTTCTTACACTTCCAATTATTTATTTTTAATAGATCATACAAGCACAAATGTGGTTCGGTGCCATGGGCCAAGGCAAAAAAAGTTTCGTGCATTTCCATTGTTGGGAAATTGTGAAGGATTGTTCGAGATTCAAAATTATTCCCACCGGTCCGCCGGTTGTGATGAATGAGACGCCACTCCACAATTCGACATCAACCGATTCGCCATTGGACTCCCCAATGGAAACGGAGTCACCATTTATGCCACGTCCGCCAAGACCTATTGGGAGAAAGGCGGCAAATGCCAAGAAAGGGGGCACTTCGACCAATGAATGTGTACAATTATTGGAGCAAATAGCTAAGAGCACCTCACTAAGAATGGAGAGAGACTTGAAAAGAGATGAAATGGATGTGGCACGAGAGGAAGCATTTGTTATTCAACAACAGAAGGCACAAGAAAAAGACATATATGATATAGAGATAAAAATTATGGCCATGGATACGAGCCATATGTCTCCCGAAACAAAGGCCTATTGGAAGCTACGACGAAGAGATGTGATGAGAAGAAAACTTTTCCATGACAACGGACCTAGCAATACGGATTGGTTAAATGATGGAAACCATTAGGTTGTATTGAAACACCTTTGCAATATGTTGTATTGTTGTATTGTTGTATTATCCTTTAAATTGTTGTATTGTTGTATTATCCTTTAAATTGTTGCATTGTTGTGTTATCCTTTAAATTGTTGTATTGTTGTATTATCCTTTAATTTGTTGTATTGTTCTATTATCCTTTAAATTGTTGTATTGTTGTATCCTTTAATTTGTTGTATTGTTCTATTATCCTTTAATTTGTTGTATTGTTTCCTTTTTATTAAATAAAAAAAGCATTAAATAATATGACTATTTATTAAAAGCATTTGAACATCAAAACAAATATTAATTAAAAACAAACCTTCATTTATTGCAAACAACACACAAAACAAACTATATATAAAAGCATAATAATAATAAAAAGCATAATTCAAAAAAACACCACACACAAAATAAAGCATAATTAAAAACAAAGCATAATTCCAAACAAAGCACTAATTTTGACTTCATCCATTGTGTTGCCTTTCATCTCCCACAAGTGCTCGACCAAGTCAACTTGACGTATCTCGTGAACATATGAAGATTGCAATCTTCTTACCGATCAATCATGGGGTTGTTGAATTGACCATCCTGAAGTAATGGTTCGGGCTTCAGGGGTAGTCCATTTGGTCCAATCCGCCTTTCATATATTCTTGTCAACTCCGTGTTCATGGGATCGGGTTCAAACACCTCTGGAGCATCGTAGTCATACTCATCCTCCACAATCATGTTGTGGAGGATGATGCAAGTCATCATAATACTCCGCAGCACCTCCTCATCTAGCATCCGAGCAGCACCTCTAATAATTGCCCAACGAGCTTGCAAGATACCGAAACACCTCTCCACGTCTTTCCTGTAACCTTCTTGAAAGGAAGCAAAGCTTCTTTCCTTCTCAAATTGGGGATTCGGAATTGTTTTCACGAATGTCGTCCACCTAGGATAAATTCCGTCGGCAAGGTAGTACGCACCAGAGTCTACGGTGTTGTTGATTTGGTACGTGACTGGGAATGACCTCGCAATACCTCGTCGAAGACCGGGGATTGACCAAGGACATTGAGGTCATTCTGAAATCCAGCAACCCCGAATAAGGCATGCCAAATTCAACAGTCGAATGAAGCTACGGCCTCCAAAATTATACTTTTTTGGCCCTTCGATTCCCGTACTCTCCTTGCCAAGCAGTAGGACAATTCTTCCACTGCCAGTGCATGCAATCGATGCTTCCAATCTCCTGGGAATCCTCTAGCCTCGCATTTTTGTAGAAGCCGTTGTAGGTCCCTCGGCGTGGGTTTGCGAAGGTACTCCCTCGTGTACAAATTTTCCACTGCATCACAAAATCTCACTAAGCACTCTAAGATAGTAGATTTTTCTCATCCTTACAATCTCATCCACCTGCTCTGCAGATACTACATAAGCAAGCATCCGTAAAGCAGCTGTAAGTTTTTGCTCCGGGATAAGACCCAAAGCTCCAATAGCATCATGTTTTTGAATAAAGTATGTGTCGTAATTACAAATATAATGCATAATTTTTTTGGAACAAATGTGGCTGCATTCTATATCTCTCTCGAAACTTAGAAGCAGGATATAACGAATTTGGGATAAAATAATCCTCCAAGAGATTCTTACCCCAAGACTCACTACGTTTGTCCACATTTGGTGCACGACGACGACGGTGTTGCCTTAATTGATCCATCATACACATCGCTGCTGCAAGCATTTATTGCTCTTCTTCATCGGCGTCCCGATCTTCTTGAGCACGTCTACGCCTGATTTCTTTCCTTTGTTTCTGTTGTCTCTCCAACACCCTCAACAAGTTTGACATTGAGAGAAGAATGTGTTTTCCAAAATATGATAAATGAAGGAATAGATAAGAGATGGTGTGAGAGTTATGAGTTGATGGTGTAATTTTATAGAGGGATTTAGAAGATAGAGATGACACGTGGCACAATTTTAGAGGATGAAAATCTTATATGAGATTATAATTTTTTAAAAATATCTGAAAATCTTATCTGACATGGGACACGTGGCACAATTTTAGAGGGTGAAAATCTTATCAAATATGAGATTATAATTTTTTTAAAATATCTGAAAATCATATCGATATGGGACATGTGCACAATTTTAGAGTGAAAATCTTATCCAAATCGAGATTATAATTTTTTTAAATATCTCAAAATCGATATCGACATGGTACACGTGGCACAATTTTAAAGGTTGAAAATCTTATCCAAAATTTAATTACAAAAGATTATTAAAATTAATGGTTTAAAGTATAAAAAAATAGGAAATAAAGTATAATGAATAGTAATTACCTTAGACTTGTCCTAGACTTTGCCTCATGGATGGAACTACAAATGCGCTAACACTATTCGCGTGAATAGTGGCGTGACTTGCTTACCCTTACCTTAGACTTAGACATGGGTGGAAGTCTTTAATGAGATATAACTCAGTTGGTTGAGGACTTCCACCTTCATTTATGTGGACAGAGGGTTCGAAACCCCGAGACACTCAATCAATATTTGTGTAAATCTCGATTCAAAATCCCAAGCACCCAATCATTATTTGTGTAAAATCATCCTCCTCAGTCGCTTGTGCTAAAAATAAAATAAAAATCGCATTCCAAAACCGTGTTATTCATGTCCTCCATGTTTCTCGCCAATCTTGGTTGCTTCTCTCTGAATGAAAAGTTCCCTTTGACAAAAATGAAAATCATGTTATTCATGTGGTCACCCATACTGTCCATTTATGCTACCAGCAAAGAAATTTGAACGCAATCATGTTGATGAATATTTAAGAAAATATGCTACCAGCCTGTAAAGCTCCTTCTTTGTATTCAACTGCTCTCACGGGGTGTGACCATTAGTGTAAGACTAGTGTTTGACACGTGCAAAAATAATTCACAAAACATACAAAAAGATAAAATATATATATATATATATATTGTGACACATCAAGAATGGTCCAATCAATCTTCCAATCTACCCCTACATAGTGATTCTGTCGATTGCATTATTGCATGTGGTGGAGGCTGCAAGAGAGCGTATGGGTGGTTAGGCCGCAGGCATGTGGAAACATGCAGAATCAACTGGATTAATCATCAATCTCACAAAA
Source organism: Prunus mume (assembly GCF_029339155.1). Lineage (NCBI taxonomy): Eukaryota > Viridiplantae > Streptophyta > Magnoliopsida > Rosales > Rosaceae > Prunus > Prunus mume. Next base: position 18,996,300 of record NC_142704.1, read on the forward strand.
TTAAGCGTTAGAAAACAAAAGAGTCCTGATCTGGTCTTGGTGGTTGTCTTGTTCATTTTGGTTTTTTCCACAATAATGCTAATTATTAATGGGAGACAAAACATTGAAATGGGCTTCTTGACAGTGGCCAAGGAAAACGAGGACCTTAGTCGAGCTGAGTCATCATTTGATGTCCAATAATTTATTGGATAGGCACGAATTATTAAGGCCATGCCAGGTAGCTGTCACCTTCTAAATCTGAATCTACAAGACATATATATACCCGTGCCGTGTTAACCTGAAACTGCTCAACCAGGTCTTTGGAGCTACCATTATAACCAACCAATGGTAAGCCTTAAGTAGACCTTATAGAACCATTGTCCTTTCTATGTCTCAATGTTAACTTTAATTAACCCACCCCCACCCAAAAACCAGTAAATTAGATGATCACCCAACTCGTTGATACTCTCCCAAAACTTACTAATAACTCACTTTCTAATTTTGATCGAAGAATTATGTGCCTATCAACGCCTCACAGTAACTCACACGGATGCATGACTTGAAAGTAAACTTATACTATCATCACATACACCAGAAAGAAAAAACGGATTTTAGTTCATTGATTCTCGATTAAAACATCCGATTTATGTGATATGTACTTGACGAGAAATGGGCTCGTTTGGTAACGTTTTCAGAGAATGTTTCTCATAATATTTTCAGAGAATGAAAACAAGAAAATGAATTTGCATTTTCAGGAAATGAAAATGCGTCTGGTAGATTAATTAAAACATCTTCAGAAAATAAAAACAATGAAAATATGTCAGTAGTACAATTTGAAATAATAATATGTGAGTTATTTTTATGAAAACGTTTCCCATGAGAATGAAAACAACTTTTTTCTGTTTTCTACAAGTACACATGGACTTGTTTTCATTTTATGAAAACATTCTCAGTGTTTTATGTTTTTGGGCCACCAAACGTGTTTTTACCTCATTTTTGTTCTCTAAAAATGAAAAGAACCCCTTAAAACATTACCGAACGGGACCTAAGTTGTGAAATTTGTCAAAACAGAAAAATCACGTAGGGTAAACTTTGATCGATTGAAAACATTGTGCCACAACATATTTACCACGTGGGTTACTGCTACTTCACGTTTATCATCCCTAATTAAACATCCCACAAACGCCATTTGCATTGTGAAACAAAGTAACAAAAATGAATCATTATTATTATTAAATAAATAAGAAAAGTAGCAATTAGAACAAACACCACGAGACTCGCTTCAAACTCTGTTGTCCACTTCTTCAGCAACCCTTCATGCACATACGCATATAAATAATTAACACAAAACACACATTATTCACTTGTCTGAAAACTCATTACCCAAATCTCAATCTCTCTGTTTTTTCTTTTCTTTTCTTTTCTGCCAAACGACCCATTTCCAAATGAACAAAACCCATTTCAGTTTGTAGCCAATAATACATCGAGAGCTCAAGCTTAACCCATTCAATCTCATATGGCAGACCCAAGACCTTTTCTTCCATCAGATCCCAATACCCTGCCCTGCACCTACACCCCTCTGCCAAATGGAGCCAACCCGGATGGAGGAGCCCCGGAGACCAGGAAGAGGCACTTGAAGGAGCTCCTAGCAATCTTTTCTGGGTTGCTTATGGTTTCTCTGCTGGTGGTCATTATAAGTGGCAAGGAACCAAATTCCCATAATGCAATCAACAAACATGAACCCTTGTTTTTGGCTAAACAGCCTCATACAGCACGCCCCGAGAAATTGAAGCCAGTTTCTAGGGGCGTGCCGGCCGGAGTGTCCGAGAAGATGAACCGGTTAGCCGGGGACGTGGACACGCCGGTGTTTCCATGGAACAATAGCATGTTGTCATGGCAGAGAACTGCCTTCCATTTTCAGCCTGAAAAGAATTGGATGAATGGTGCGTGCATTTTTTTTTCTTCTTTTTTTCTTTCTGTTGAACGGACAAAATGATTGCTTGGTTTTTTATGTTTTGTTTTATTTCATTTGTGGTTTTAACTTTTGGTCCATAAATGGACCATCAAAACACGTGGGTTTGATTGGTAACGGAGAACCTTTTTAGTTGACCCGGTAAAAAACAGGACAACATTACTTATTATTTTATTTATTTTCTCTATTCATTTGGTTGCCAAAAAGTGATTTTCCACTTTTGTTTAAAATTTTATTTTATGAAGAAAGTGATTGTACTTTATTGAAGCACAATTGAAATGAACTTCACGCACGCATCTATACTAATTAGTATGATTTTTGCAGTCAATTTTCAGAATTAGACAAAATAATTATTATGTTACCTTTTTTTTGGTGGTTATTATGTTACTTTTTAATAATTTAATAACAATTGATAACTTACAACATTTTAATTTTAATTTTTTGAATACAAGCGATAATCTAAATTATAAGAAGATGAGATTTCTCTGATTTAACTCAACACACTTCAATTTTAATAAAATACACTTAATAGAAGTATTTCTTTGCAAGTAATTGTTGCTAAGAAAGTTGTTGCGTGAGTCTATCTAACACTTTCTTCATCTTCTTATGTATTAGAATTAAATTACATGTTAATATTTTATTGATTCATTTTTCTTTCTTCTGTGGTTGGCTTTGACTCGTGACTCTTCTTCGGGCTGCTTCAGATCCCAACGGTAAGCAATCTCTAATAGTTTGAAGTTTCCATTTTCAAAAAAATATACAAAAAAAGTTGCAACCCAACTTTGTAGGACGTTTTTGACATTTCAAGAGGCCATGTCAACGAAAGTTGCGTGACACTTTTGCACTCAAACTTTGGCAACTCCATGATGCTGCCATGTGCCCACGAACTTCACATGAAAAACAAGAAAATCAAATCAATCAATCCTTGACCTTTTCAATACTAACAACTAAAATAAAATAAAATTATAAACAGTAATTTGTAACATCTAATTTTGTGATTTTGTTGTTGTTGTTTATACAGGTCCATTATTTTACAAGGGTTGGTACCATTTCTTCTACCAGTACAATCCCAACAAAGCAGTATGGGGAGACATAGTTTGGGGCCATGCTGTGTCCAAGGACTTGATCCATTGGCTTCACCTTCCTCTGGCCATGGTGGCTGATCAGTGGTATGACATCAATGGCGTTTGGACTGGCTCAGCAACCATTCTTCCTGATGGTAAAATTGTCATGCTCTACACTGGTTCAACCAATGAGTCTGTCCAGGTCCAAAACGTTGCATATCCTGCTGACCACTCTGACCCTCTTCTCCTCAACTGGGTCAAGTACTCAGGCAACCCGGTCTTAGTCCCGCCACCGGGCATCGGGTACAAGGACTTCCGGGACCCTACCACGGCGTGGTTCACGTCAGAGGGCAAATGGCGGATCACCATTGGGTCCAAGCTTAACAAAACTGGGATATCTTTGGTTTATGACACCAAGGACTTCAAAACCTATGAGCTTCTGAATGGGGTGCTTCATGCTGTCCCTGGGACTGGAATGTGGGAGTGTGTGGATTTTTATCCGGTGTCGAAAACCAGTGACAAGGGATTGGATACTTCTGTGAACGGGCCTGATGTGAAGCATGTGGTAAAGGCTAGCCTTGATGATGACAGGAATGATTACTATGCGTTCGGGACTTATGATGAGAAGACTGGCAAATGGGTTCCTGATAACGAAAAGATTGATGTTGGTATTGGAATTAGGTATGATTATGGCAAATTCTATGCCTCCAAGACTTTCTATGACCAAAACAAGGGGAGGAGAGTGTTGTGGGGTTGGATTGGAGAGTCTGATAGTGAAAGTGCTGATGTCCAAAAGGGTTGGGCCTCTCTTCAGGTAGATTTGGTCAATTATACGAATTTACAGTATCTAATACATTGTTGATATTGCAAACACCATATCGAACAATTGTTGTGATAGATTGGTGCTCGGTACCAAACACTCTTTTCTCTTTGCACATGTATCTTTAGTTGGAGTTACAATGTTTGTGGAATAACTTTATGCAGGGAATTCCTAGAACAGTTTGGTTTGACCAGAAGACTGGAAGCAACCTACTTCAATGGCCGGTGGAGGAGATTGAGAAGTTGAGATTGAGCAGCAAGGATTTCAACAAGGTAGAGGTCAAGGCAGGGTCTGTGGTGCCACTTCAAGTTGGCACAGCCACTCAGGTTTGTGCATTCTTTGTTCTTATTTATATTTTATGCTAATATTGGCACATTTTGGAGGGCATTTCTCAGAAGAACAATGCATGTCAATGTAACAGTTGGACATTATTGCCGAGTTTGAGTTGGACAAGAAGGTTTTAGAGAGCGTAGCTGAATCCAATGAGGCCTTCAGTTGCAATACCAGCGGCGGGGCTGCCAAACGTGGCGCTTTGGGACCCTTCGGTCTTCTTGTTCTTGCAGATGAGAGCCTCTCAGAGCAGACTCCTGTCTACTTCTATGTTGCCAAAGGACCTGGCGGCATTGTCGACACTTTCTTCTGTGCTGATCAAACAAGGTAAGCTTTTCATCAGAAACATTCTTGTGTAAATGCTGAGTTCAAATTCGCAGTCTAACAACGTAAGCATATGTTACAGGTCTTCTGTGGCAAATGACGTTCGTAAAGAAATTACTGGTAGCTATATTCCCGTTCTAAAGGATGAGAAATTATCAGTGAGGATACTGGTTGACCATTCGATTGTGGAAAGCTTTGCTCAAGGTGGAAGAACAACGATCACAAATCGGATTTACCCAACCAAGGCAATTTATGGGGCTGCTAGGCTATTTGTGTTCAACAATGCCACAGAGACCAGTGTTACAGCATCCATCAAAGTATGGCAGTTGAACTCTGCTTTCATACGCCCATACCACCAGGACGAAAGCAGCCTCGCAAGCTTCAACCATGTTACATTTATCAAATTCATTGCCCCATTCTTCATTCTTTTGACTTTATTTTTTGTCAGATAGGGAAGCTATTCGATTTCGATTGCGTTCGTGAAATCACATTTATTTTTATTCTTTTCCAGAGTTCAATTTCAATACCAGTTTCGTGCAATTGAATTGCTGATAACGGCCGTTGGCATCCAATTCATTTCTCAACTATGCCAAGTCAATCCACCACATTAGGAGATTAATTATGTGAAAAATGTAATGATATAGTGAGGCCACACAATATTATTTAATTTATCTAATCAAATGTTCTCTTGTTAAACAATTCCGTTAGAACTTGCAGACTGACAACATAACACTTTGTGTAAACTTTAACTCAAGTGACATGAGATTCTAACTCGGAGACAACATCACACTCCGTATATTTTAACTCACGTGACACGAAGAAGAAATAGGTAACGAGGGAGGTGTTGGGCTCCAATATAATCACAAAGGAGGACTCTGGGGCTTGAAAGCCCAATTTGAAAACTGGGTATTTATACCTGATTGATGGGCCCATGGTCCTAAAGAAAGAACAGGAATATGATCTTCTCGTCAACATTAGCAACATTGAAAATCGTGGCTGCAAACAAGGTCATATCATATCCATAGCACAGATTTCTTCTCTGCGAAATGAGGGACCACAAGGATTAAATTTCCTTTGTGGTCCAAGAACTCCCTTGAATTTTTTTTGGCGTGAAAGGGTCAAAGGTACAATCCATGATGATAAATATAAAGCCTAAATAAAAGGTATAATCCAACTGCATATGATGTTGTCTGACCAATTTACTGTAATCCTAAATGGTGCCAATTCTTTATATGAACATCCATGATGAAAAAAAACACACTTATGCCTTTCTCTTTACATTTTCTTTGTATATTACACCCTCTATTATATTTTGAACTATAATTTTTCAGTCTTTGTTAGGGTATTTTCATCCATTTACTATGGTAAAAAGTAGGAGGAGGCAATGGTTGTTACTATTCACATGAATGGTGCATGTCCTAACAATTTTTTTGTTGATTTTCCACCCATTGTCATGCCAACCACTATTCACATGAGATATGAGGAGATGAATTTGTATAGAGTTTTGATGTGAGAAGTGAAGAATATGGCTAGGTATTTATAATTGTTGTTGCTGAAATTTTTGGTATTTTTTAATTTTTAATTTATTTTAATTGGATGCTGACGTCATCATTAGGTCAGCATGCCCATGCAGTAGCCTAGGCAAATCTTACCTTTGGTCTTGCCCAAGTTGGTGGAGCCCAGCTCTTGGCAAACTTGAGCGCTGGAAACACATTTGGGGGCCTAGGGGGCCTCTTACTCGAGCTGGGGCCTCCCGGTGGAAATGCTCTTAGGTTGTAAATAACCATGTTGGATAAATAATATCGATTTTTACATACCAAATCTTTAATTTTGACACTTTCGGGCTAGTTTAGTTTTTATTTTTATTTTTATTATAGGGAAAAGAAAAAATTACAAGACAAAGCCTCGTGGGCAAGAGCGCCTGAAGATGTCAAAATAAAAGGGGGTCCTGACAGATAACTGAAGCCCATGCTCCCACAAAACTTGATTAGAAAGACCATGACCTAATTTTGCAACCGCATCCGCCGTGAAGTTGGCCTCCCTAAAAACGTGTTGAAACCGGATGCTTGCAGTAGAAGAGGACAGGGCCCAAATATCTTGAATAATCTGTTGGATACACTAAGGGGGGTTAGCTTTACCCAGGATACTGTCAATGACTAGCTTAGAATCCCCTTCAATCACAATTTGATCCCATCCTCTATCAAGAGCAGCAGCAAGACCATCATGAAGATCAATACATTCAGCAACATTAATGGAATTTTCGCCAATATTGTTAGAGCCCGCAACGAGGACATGCCCCTCACAATCCCGAATGACAAAACCTGTGGAAGCATGAGAATTCATAAGAGACCAGTCAAAATTGACCTTAATCCAGCCGGTGGGAGGAGGATGCCACTTAATAATCATAGAATCAATTGAACCAAATCTGGTGGTCGAGTTAAGCCTCCAAAAGTCCAGACCAACACAGCGGCAAGATGAATACTAGCTAAGGTGGCCTTAGAGTCATTGAACACCACATTGTTCCTAGCCTCCCAGATTTGCCAACAGATAAGGAGAGCTTTGGAGAGAGGGTCCAAATCAAGACTTTGTGAACGTGGCGCTCAGCGATAAAAGCCAATTGTACAGATCACCAATCTGTGAGGGAAGGGGCATGAGATCACTAGAAAGAGCCCACACATCCTTAGCAAACTGGCAATCTATAAACAAGTGCTGAGTAGTCTCAAGTGAGCTTTGACAAAAGGGACATAGCGGATTGATATGTTGCATGAATTGTGAAGCCTGGCTCTCACTTGAAGTCTTTTACGAATGAGCAACCAAGCAAAAATCTTCACTTTCGGGGGAATGTTGAACTTCCATACTTTCTTAAGCAGGCCTGCACAGGGGTGGGATGGTTGGTCCTGAAATTGTAAGTTGTATGCAGTTTTGATAGTGAAGGAACCATTTGGGTTGGGACCCCAGATCAATTTGTCCTGCAGATTAGTTCTTGGCAAAGGAATATATAAGATTTTCTCAGTCAAATTATCATCAATAACCTGAGATAATTTTCTTTTGTCCCAGTTGTTGTTTATGAAAAAGTCTAAAACTCTTTCATTAAGATTCAAAGAACCTCTTTGGTGCTCAGGAATGAGATCAAGGAGGGGGAAAGGCAAAACCCAATGGGAGGTCCAGAAAGGAATAGAACCGCCAATGCCCACTACCCATCTTAAACCTTTGCACAGCACTTGTCTAGCATCCAAAATTGACTTCTAGGCTACAGAATGATTAGATTTTTTTTGCATGCTAAAAAAAATTTTATATCTTAAATATTTTTGAGAAACAACCTTGACCTACCAGTTGGAATGGTCAGTAATGCATTTCCAACCCAGCTTTGCAAGAGCAGCAAGATTAAAATGATTGGCCATTCTGACTCCAACGCCACCAAGATCTTTAGGCAAACAAACCTCATTCCAAGCGATAGGAGGAGTACCGTCCCTGCCCTAAAAGAAATTCCTGCAGCACTTGTTCATCTCTTTGATCACCTGATGGGGACACTTAAAGCAAGACATAACATGATTAGGCATACCAGAAACATTAGATTTAATGAGAGTCAATTTCCCAGCTCTAGAAAGGGTATTAGCTTTCCAGCCAGCAAATTTTAAGCGAATTTTGTCAATTAATTCTCTCGCATTTTGGGGATCTTTCCAAAAAATGATGTTGTGAATACCTAAGTACTTGCCAATTGTGGTCTTGTGTTGAATCTGTAAAACATTACTAATATTGCTCTTAACATTAGATTAGACTCTAGGGGAGAAATAAATTGTAGATTTATGGAAATTTATCTGCTGACCAGAGGCCTTAGCGAACACCTCCAGGACAGCAAGAACTTTCCTGGCAGCAACAGGCGTGGCTTTGGCAAAAATCAAGCAATCATCAGCAAAGACTAGATTAGAAATTCTATAACCATAAGGAGAAGAAAGCAAACCAACTTGGGTTCTAGTTGACTCGGCTAATTTGTTAAGGTGCCTAATAAAGGGCTCCATACAAATAATAAACATATAAGGTGATAAAGGATCCCTTTGTCTAATACCTCTAGAAGGGGCAAAGAAACCTTCAAGGTTGCCATTGAGGAGAATAGAAAAAGAGGCTGTCAAAACATCAGTTGGCATCAAACCCAAATCTGATTAAGCAAGCTCTTATATAGTTCCAATCTAGGAGGTCATAGGCTTTCTCCAAGTCTAATTTGAGAGCCATCGCACCCATGGCCCCTTTTTTCCTTTTAAAATCACTAAATAACTCATGAGCAATTAATATGTTGTCAAAAATGGATCTCCCTGGAGCAAAAGCTCCTTGATTGGGGGAAATGCACTTAGCAAGGAGAAGCCGGAGTCTGGTGATGATAATTTTAGTTATGACCTTGTAAACTACATTACAAAGACTGATAGGTCTAAAGTGATCCACACTCTCGGGGTTGTCAATCTTAGGGATAAGAGCAATATTTGTGTGATTGATGGGGTTGAGAGGGATGTTATTCACAAAGAAATCGTTGACCAAGTGACAGAGCAAGTGCTTAGTTTCTGCCCGAAACTAATGGAAAAAAATTGCATGTAAACCATCAGTCCAGGAGCTTTGAGCACCGATACTTTTCACAGCGTCAAAAATTTCTAATTCAAAGACAGGAGCCATAAGTCTTAGGTTGTCCTCGCTAGAAATACAGGGATCAATAATACTAATAAAATCTTGGATATTGGAAGTGGCTAAGGGATCAGACTGAGTAAATCTCTTTCTAAAGGTTTTTCAACAAAGATATTGCCCATAAGGGAAGCACAAATCCAATCACCATTGTTGTCCTTAATTTTACTGATATGGTTACGCTTTCTACGAATGGTGGCAAAGGTTTGGAAAAACTTCGTGTTTTTGTCACCTAGCTGGAGCCAGTTAGCTCTAGCTTTCTGGGTATAGAACGGTTCTTCGTTCTCAAGAAGGGTTCTTAAGTTGAGATTAAGTTCTCTATTCTTACTAATGAGAAACGAAGAAGTGGGTGAATTAGCAAGTTGGTTTTGGATTAAATTTAAGTGTTCTTGGGTTTCTTTCAGTTTTTGAAATAGGTTCCCAAAAATCTCACGATTCCAATTCTGTAACTTGGTTTTGAAGACACTACAACAAGAAGATAATTGTTGTGCTGACTTTCCTACGTAGACTTGGGACCAAGAATGGTTAACAACACGCGGGAAATCAACATGAGACAGCCACATTGCTTCCATCCTAAAGACCCTTTTAGAACTGGGTCTCGGATTAGAACTAGTTAAAATAATGGGACCATGGTCAGACTTGCAAATAGGCAGATTTAATAACTTATAGTTTGGGAACAAATTAAGCCACTCAGGATTGGCTAAAACTCTATCAAGCCTTTCAAAAATAACATAATCATTTTGGTGACCATTGGACCAAGTGAATGGAACGCCCTCAACATCATTTTGGTGACCATTGGACCAAGTGAATGGAACGCCCTCAGCAGGGAGAGAAATTGTTCCACAGTCATTAACAAAGGTGTTAAAGATTGAAATAGCTCTGCAGAAATTACTACTAGAAAAGGATCCTCCAACTTTTTCGCTAGGAGAGCAAACATTATTAAAATCCCCCAGCAAAGCCCATGGCATCTGCAGAGAGGGCTTAAGGCTATGTTGTGAAAATAATCGTTTTGTTGTGAGAGAAATCAACTGTAAGATAAAGTAATTTGGCGTATGGTAAATTTTTTTGTTAAAAGTGTTGTTGGTACTAATTCCCTCATAATCAAAAAATAATTGTTGCATAATCATTAAACCAAGCACTTCTTCGAAACTAATTCCTACATAGTCATAAAATGAAAGCACCTCATTAGTTGCTTTCCCTTATAGCTTTCTCTCACAACAATTTTTAACAATAAGTGATTTTCTCATAGTTTACTAAACGGGCTGGACTTCCTAAATTTTTTTAAAATCACTTATCACCCCAAATAAACAGTGTCAAACCAACACTTCTAGTCAACATAGAAAACCAAAAAAATTGCGAAAAACCAAACAATTATACAATATTTGCTCTGTATAATAAATTTTTAGTGGCTTATTGTATGTTATGGGTTGTTTATTGGTGGCTCTTTTTATGTACATGTAGTTTATAAGTTCTACTTGTGATTTAACATCTTAATTAGAATATGAACTCATGAATACCTTGTTTTCAAGACGAGTTCTATTTCGTGAGTGTCTAACAATGTATACGTTGCTTTGAATTAAGGAAACCGCATTATTGTACGACATGTCATTTATATTAAAAAAGATGAGACATAATGTGGTACAATAACGTGATCTCCTATAATTTTCCTTTCACATTTTGCCTAGCTTGTGCGTACTCTTATTCTTTTCATAGTTGATCATAACTCAATACTCAAGAAACTGGTCTAATTATTGATGGGGGGCCTGTTAGAACCAAATCCAGCTGTATTTCACATTGTGCCTAGCCGATCATAATAATTCATTACCCAAACCACCGTGTCTCTTTAATTAGTATATCTTTCTAGAACAATATATATTCCATCATTCTGGTTGGACCGTTGCCTTTCAAACTGTCCCTTCATTTCATCATATCCTTAATTTCTTTTTGTGACACATAAACCAACTCACTTTTATATAAATATATATATATATATATATATTGTAGCGTGCATGCATGAGCAGCTAGCTAGCATGGCTGTAGAACAAATTACAACACTCCAAGCAAAACTTATTATATAGAAGTTAACTACTCCAAGTCCAAGACCAAGAGAAAGTTTTCTTGTCTAATATAATTATATACATATAAACAAAGCTTTATATAAATATAACTTGCTTGATCTTGTTTTCTCTTTTAAAAAGAAATGCTGGTGGTGGATGTTGTTTGGTCCCTACCTGCTACAATGCGTTTCGCCCTCCGCTTTCTTCTACCTCTCTATTCATTGCTTTGAGTATGAGGAGGGAGATCCCACACAGCTCATGCCCATTAACAAAGTATATCTTTCGCGTTGGAATTTTGCTGCTGCATTATTTTCCCGCTGTTTATAATTGGTATTTTTCAGGTATGTAGAGTTCTTCATTTATCGTTGTCCCGGATCTCGAAAAACTCAAGATCGGCTATAATACTATATCGTAGCAAGAATTTCAAAATGGCATAAATAGGAGTTCTTGATGAAAGTTAATTATGTAGATATGGATTATTATTTGTTAGATCAAACACTACCTAACTCGTAATTAATTTAATACGACTAGCACTTATTTTGCAATTACATTGCCTACATAATTAGGTGATGCTATGCTTATACAGTTTAACAGTTGTACTTATTTGGCATAACCCTACTGGTTCTATTTTTGGAAGAAAAAGAAGCCCTTATTTGGTTGGGTCCCATCGCACGTGGCATTCCAAGGCACCTGCCCTCACAACTTCAAGGACTAGAGTCTAGAACCACTTTTTTATATATTTTATTTTATATATTTATGCTTATGCTGACTCTGTTGCTGGGCCCAGTTTTTATTTTTTCTTTTCCACGCTCAAAAAGCCCAAAACGAATTTGGCATCTCGAGGTAAATCCACTGGACAAATTTCAGGTTTCAGTTCAAATTTAAAAGCGTATACAATATTATTATTTTTGGGTGGATAGATGAGAAGTTGACTCTATTTCAACAACTTCAATGTTTTTGGTTTGATATACTGATAATTTTGTATAAAATAAATACTGATAATTTTGTATAAAATAAATATTGATTAACCACAAGGTGTGGTACGGTTGACAAACTACCACCTCCAACTGAACTACCTCAATGGCAGGGTTCAAAACCCGTTAAAAACACTTTGACTAAGAGCAAGCCGAACTTTGATCGGGAATTAATTCATGCCTTCAGGTGTGGGGACACCTCATATTATCAACAGAATTTTCTTTGTAATTAGTCTCAATCAACTAATTTTAATTGGTTAGACCAATTATTTTATTTTGCCATCAATCAAAACGCCAATTAGAATTTCTGTTTCCTAACAAAAGAAAAAACCCAAATTAAAATTAAATGACTATTGTGCAGAGATCTCAAATTAAAGTCAAACCATATGAAGAATCTCTTTGAGTTGGTAGCAAAAATCATTTGAGTTCAGATAGCCCATATTAGATCAAGAGCTCTGATATCAAATGATAGAGCCCAAAAGCAGGTAAGAAAAAAAAAATTGAAATCAAAGGAAATTAACTCAATTCATTTCATCCATAATTCCTCCAATAAAGACTCATAGCTAGATGAAAACAAAAAGTAACAAGAAGCTTCTCAGAAACTCACAACAAATAACCTACATGCTTATCCATATGTTTCTTGTCAAGAGATGTGCATGGCCTCCGTAATTACCTGTCACCACCCATATAAACGGAAACACTTCTCCTCATAAGCGTTTTTAATAATATAATTTTTATTAAAAATGTTGAAATTTTAATAAGAAATTTAAGGGTTTTTACTTCTAGCAAGTGTTTCTATGACCCAAAAATCCTTCTAAATTTTTCTGTCAAGCGTAGTCATAAGTGCTTTTAGTTATCAAAAATCACTTTTAACCCTTCTTAAAGCCCTCTCAATCAAACCCTAAGTAGAAGTTGCAATTCTTGAAAACGTATTAAGAATCGAACGGTCATCAGCTGTTGTAATCCAACCAGCACTACCCCACCCCACATTGAAAGGGGCCCCTATTTGTGGGCAGTGGCTCACGGCTGGCAATCATGTGGCGCTTTCACAGAGAGATCTAAACGTTGTAACCGTTTCTGATTTTTTATTTGTTTAAGAGAGACAAGAGTCAAAAATAAATGTGGGTGTTAGTTTAGTTATAGGGTGAGAGAGCGTGAGAAGTTCAAACTATGAACTGGCTACTGGCTGTCACTCCCTCTTTCCTCACATACTTTCTGTCTCTAAAAATGCTTACTTTTATCTCTCTTGCTCGCATGGATGATGACTGGTTACCGACAAAAGCTTAGCTTGGGATCAGACCTCAAAACCAACCAATTTTTTCTCTCTCCTCTCTCTCCTCTCTCGGTCTCTCTGTCTTACTCTTTTATTTTAACCAAACCCAAAAACCAGCACTACCCAACACACACACAAAGTAAAGGAAAAAGAGCCGTTCTCTCTGTTTCTCCTCTGTCACACACTCTCTCTACTCTCTACCGTTTTTCTCTCCAGAGGCTCTCTTTGTCCTTGTTCCTGTTCTTTCTTTCTCTTTGTGATAATGTAAATCAAACAAAAGCTAAGGATAAAAATTGGCTTTTGATTTGTGAAAAAACAGTCTAAAGTCCTGGAAATGGCTTCTTTGAGCTTCTTAGCTGTGTTTCTCGTCCACATTTGCTTATTTGCGAGCTTTTCTTCCGCTGAGGATCCAAACATTTACCACGAGTTTGAGGTCTCTTACATCACTGCTTCTCCTCTGGGTGTCCCTCAACAGGTATGTTCCTCTTAGTTCTTATATAACTCTCTTTCTACTTCTGTAGCTGCATTCTGTCTCTAGATTATGCACTTTCTCTTGCTACTTTTAGCTAATCTTTTTGTTGTGGATGTGGGTCTGCTCGTTTTTCATGAATGCCAAATGGGTTTGCTTTAGATTTCATAAAGTTGGAATGTTTATCTTCAGATCTGTTAAATCTGAGCTTAGTGTATTAGTTGTAAACTTACAATGATATCAAGTGCTGAGGTTAGACTGAGAATTAGGGGTTTTAGTAATTCTTTCTAAATTTGCATTGCCTTGCAGGTTATTGCCATTAATGGAAATTTTCCAGGTCCTACTATCAATGTAACTACTAACAACAATGTCATTGTCAATGTTCGGAACAAATTGGACGAGAATCTCCTCATTACTTGGTAGGATTTACTGTAATGTGCACATGATTTTCATGCAGATAACTTATTACACATGGATTCTGTTATCTGAATTTGGATTTGTTCAACAGGGCTGGAATCCAGCAACGCCGTAGTTCATGGCAAGATGGGGTTCCTGGAACCAATTGTCCAATTCCGCCAAAGTGGAATTGGACTTACAATTTTCAGGTTAAGGATCAGATTGGGAGCTTCTTTTACTTTCCTTCTCTTAATCTTCAGAGAGCATCCGGAGGATTTGGTGGCTTTATTATAAATAACCGGGCTATAATTCCCATTCCTTTTGCAACCCCAGATGGGGATATAACCATTTTGATTGGTGACTGGTACACAAGAAACCATACGGTTAGTGTTTAGTGAAATTTTGTACTTCCTTCTTAAGTACAGGTTTTAGATTAGTGTGTAACATGTTTAATGATGATAGTTCCTTTTCTGGAATGTAGGCTTTGAGAAAGGCCCTTGATGCTGGGAAAGACCTTGGGATACCAGATGGTGTTCTTATCAATGGGAAAGGTCCTTACCAATACAACAATACACTTGTTCCAGATGGCATCGATTATGCAACATTTGAAGTAAAACCAGGTAAAACAATTTTAGCGAACTATATATTTAAAATCAAGTGCTTAAAAATGATCAATTTTTGAATGTTGTAAGTCAGAATTTGGAATTGATCTGTGCATGTCATTTCAAATGAATATGTCGTGAGCTGCCAGACACAGATAAATATGTTAATTATACCATGCTATGCAGGCTGTTTGATTTTATTTTGGAGTAGTAATCATACTCATACTAGTATTTAAAACCGTATCTGGAAAATTAGTTACAATAGATAATGTTCGTTCCATACACATTAAACGATTGCTTTTGCACCGCAGTTTGCTTCATTTACTGATTGGTGTGAGATCGTTGCCAATTGGTGTCAGGTGTGAAAGCGTAATGCTTGCTCGTCAATAATAATTAGGTTATTAGTGGGAAAGGATTCATGACTTTATATATGTTTTTTTTTGGGAGTTACATAGCATTTCACTGAATATAACATGATGGGGCTTTATAATTCACATCTAAGCATAAAGAGTTGGCAAGTCATTTCTTATGTCAATAAGTAATTTCGATAATGTTATTTCTGTGAACTTGTGGACTTTTAGCTGAATTCCTCCATACTTCCAATGACCATGACGTAATATTGGACAGGTAAAACCTACCGTCTTCGTGTCCACAATGTTGGGGTGTCAACTACTCTAAATTTCAGGATCCAGAACCATAATCTTCTTCTAGCAGAGTCAGAGGGATCATATACAGTGCAACAGAATTATACAAGCTTAGATATACACGTTGGGCAATCTTTTTCTTTTCTGGTAACCATGGATCAGAATGCAAGTTCTGATTATTATGTTGTGGCAAGTGCTAGATTTGTGAATGAGACGCACTGGAAAAAAGTTACTGGAGTTGCAATCCTGCGCTATACTAATTCTAAAGGAAAAGCAGCTGGGCCCCTTCCAGAGGCACCAAATGATGAATTTGACAAAACCTACTCAATGAACCAGGCAAGATCAATCAGGTTTGTTCTCTGTTCATCTTTTTGTATTAAAATCCAGTGCCACCTTTTTTAAGCTCATGAGATTTCCAGGGTTGGGATGTTTTTGTATCCTTAAATTTTGTGTTCACAAATGGGGAAAAAACATTGGACCTATGTGTATGAGTTTTAGCGGACACAATATGATAGAAATTGAAGAATTTACTGACTGGTTTATCCATATAAAATCTCTTTCTGAAACATTTCTGGAAATTTTTTGCAGATGGAATGTATCAGCTAGTGGTGCACGCCCTAATCCACAGGGGTCTTTTAGATACGGCTCAATCAATGTAACTGATGTTTATGTGTTGAAAAACAAGCCACCTGTAGTGATCAATGGGAGACGCCGGACAACGCTCAGCGGAATCTCCTTTGTAAATCCTTCTACACCAATCAGGCTTGCTGACTGGAAAAAATTGAAGGGTATTTATAAGCTTGACTTCCCAACTAGGCCACTTACGGGAGCACCCAGACTGGAAACATCAGTGATTAATGGAACATTTAGAGGATTTATAGAAATCATACTACAGAACAATGACACCAAGATGCAGAGCTACCACGTAGATGGATATGCATTTTTTGTTGTCGGGTAGGAATTTTTGTACTTTATTGCGTCAAGCATGTCTAAGTAAGAATTTATTTTCCCCCCAAGTGGTTTTAACATGCATTGATTTAATTGCAGGATGGACTATGGTGACTGGACAGAGAATAGCAGGGGCACATATAATAAATGGGATGGGATAGCCCGTTCCACAGTACAGGTATATTTCTGCTTTAATCGTACTTCGGTCCTCCTAAACTTTTCCTAGTTTACCTGTCAACTTGTTCTTTCTGATTTGTAATAATTCCTTGCAAATATGTCAGTTGGACTTACTTACTGTCACAGAATTGGCAGGCATGTTTTTGTGTTAATAAGCATGTTCTTGTTCATGTTGCTCACCTCATCAAGGGTGCTGACTGGCTGTCAACCTTTTAAGCTGTTTTGCTTTATTTGTTCCAATGGAAATAGGCATGCTTATCTAATAAAAATGCAATAGCTGCTGATGCCCAATACTTAAATAGATGTAAATATTTGTAATGTAGTAATGTCTTCTCTCTCTCTATCTCTCTCTCTCTCTCTCTCTCTCTCTCTCTCTCTCTCTCTCTCTCTCGTTAGGTTTATCCTGGGGCATGGACTGCAATCTTGATATCTCTGGACAATGTTGGAGTCTGGAACATTAGAGCTGAAAACCTCGACTCATGGTATCTTGGCCAAGAAACTTATATCAGAGTTGTCAATCCAGAAGCGACTAACAAAACTGAGTTGCCTGCACCAGACAATGCCCTATTTTGTGGCGCCCTCAGTAAATTGCAGAAGTATGTTCTGTGGTCCATATGTACTAAACATCTCAACTTGTTAATGAGTATCACAAAATATCAATTCTGATTATACATTTCACTTTTGCTTTTCAGGCCGGAAGATATCTCTTCAGCAACATCAATCACTATCAATGAATCAAAGTTGTTCTTCACGCTGCTGATGATCATCTGCACTTTGATCCCCATTTTCTACTAGAGGTTTTGGTTTTCCAGAGCCAGTGTCTCCTCTATGTTTGCCGGAGCCTGGTTTCTTAGTGAGAGGTTTGTGGATGAGTGCTTAGGTTTGTAAGTTTAGTCTTGTTGATATAAATCTTTAGTAAGTTTGACATTCTTTTCTTCTTTTTTTCATTTCGTTTTGAATGTTCTCAATGCTCCACGGCTTCCTCGTTTATTTTTATCGGGATTTATGATTCTTTTATTACCTATTTAACTTATGTACTATTGACAATTAATTCATCAATTCAATACAATGCAACTTCCTACTTTACAACACTGCTGCATTTCAAATTGCAGAAGAGAAGATATGATAATGTTTGTACATTTTTGGCCTCTGCTATATGAGGTCTTTGAAATGTACTGGACCTTGAAGATCCCCCCCAATGTCCCTGAGTCAGGAGGAAGTGGGGTCTTCGGCTTTGGCTGGGTCACGGATCTGTTTCTGATATTTTGTTGTGGCCTGAAGTTTTGTGGTCATGGGATGTTTGAATGTCTTTTCATTTTGTGTACCGTTGAAGTGCATTTTTGTTGGCCAAAACAATGTGTGCTGTGATTTTTTCTTGTCTTTTAAATGCGGTAGATGGGCCACGTTATTTTCATAAATCCACTGCATTTAAAAAAAAAAAAAAACAGAGAAATGACCACCCAAAAACATTGCATGAACAATCAGAAGCATATGTATTTTGTTTCAGAGAAAAGGAAAAAAACAGGAAAAAAATTATTTGTATTTTAAGCAGCATAATTGATAACTCCAAATGGGAGGAATGAGGATAGCGTGGATTCAGAACATTCCAATGCTGTCATTGTGGGCAACTTGCCTGTAAGCAAGATGGATTGTCTGGCTCATAAAAATGGAGTGCTGTGGAATTTGCTGTCACTCGTGTGACGGCCCACCATCATGTGGTATATTTACCGCTTCACTTATTATAACCGTACTTAGTAAGGGGCCGTGAAGCGAAAAGCATGTATTTTGTAGATGAGGTCTTATGTTCGATTCTTCCTTTCTCTAATATCGCTTGTATCTGAAAAAAAACAAAAATACATGTATCTATTAATTAATTTATTACTAAATTGAAGTTTACAACATATCAACTTTGTAGTTATTATGATACATGAATTATAACTAAATAGGCAGTTAGCAACCACTGTAATTGTATATTGCATTATAGTTACACTCACTGTCATCATTATATCCCTAGTAAAAAGTTCTAAACCATAAAGCCGGTAGTTATCACAGGAAAAAGAAAAAAAGAAAAACCCCACAAACCAAATAAACCTTGCCAAAGAAACACGGATAGATCTGCATGACTCTAGCTCAATTTACATTGGAGTGGGATGGAGATGTGGTAGATTTTAGGATTAGGTTTGTTTTTCTAGTAAAAGAAAAAAAAAAAAAGAGTTTTAAATTTAGCTCAAACTAATACAAGAACCAATTGTGGGAATGGCCTAGAAACCGTTTGGGGGCGCATCAAAGGGTTCTAATGGGCCAACGCCTCCAAGGCTAAGCAGAATATTATATGGACTTTTGAGCCATTATTTATTGAAGTGGCCTATGGCCCAGTAGAAGCATCAAGAGCTATTGGTGATAGAAATGCTCAATAAGCATAAATATAATACAGAAATTCTCCTATGCGGACATTTGGAGGTGATTATCATGTGGACGCCATATATTTTTTACTACCATCTCTACTTTTCTTTCTGTTTACAATGACATCCGCATAATAATAACGTGTGAACATCCTTATATTGAGGGATCCCTCAAATTAGCTTATTTGAGGGACACCCTTGTAGGGTTCACTTTGCATTGTATTTCATTAATTCAAACATCTATGTTTTAGATAATCATTCAAAGATCATCTCTGCAAAAAATTACTTGAACCGATATCATTTGACCACTCAATTGTGTTATTGAAATTTAAATAATTTCTTGAAGCATTATGTTTATTGATTTTGTAGGATATAATTGGATATCGAAATAGTTTCCGATTGGTCTAATTTTTTGCAAGAATGATCTGTCAATGTAGACTTAAAAAATAGATGGTTTGGATAGTTTGAAAAAAAATCATAGGGTACCCTTGTTTACACCATAATCAACCGAGTATATCTATAGCATCAAAACGACTAGCACTAAGGCAGACACGCTCCCCTGCCAAGCTCCCGACCACGAACCTCTCATCACTGAACCTAATCTCCAAGACACGTGTCACCACCACAGTAATTTGCACAAAGTCCCACATCGAAACTTTGTGCAAACCTCCCACTTTCACTTCCCTATAAATGGGGAACAGTACTCAAGTAAAAAGAGTAACTTCTCTCTCACTTTTAATTATCATACTCGCTAATTTTACCATTCATAGCTGACTTAAGTATCGGAGAACCTTCGGCCGGCACTACACCGATGTCCAAACTTAATGATCGCTTCTCATACTTTGTCTTCTGCAGGCTCTTCCCTTGCTGAATGTCCTCACCTTCTCCCATGCTGAAGACTATCTACTTCTTTCTAAGTTGACCTCCCGAAAGAGCATCAACAATTTGGCGCCGTCTGTAGGAATCGACAATCTCATTTTCTCTACCACCAATTGGCTCCTTCTCCCATCAGCCCCGTCGTCTCTTCTTCACCCCACACTCCGCTATGCCGACCGAGGATAGTCACGATACTCAAGACCATACCCCTGGGATACCTCCCAAAAAGTATCAACAATTTAGCGTCTGTGGAAAGATGTGAAGAAACTGCGACTTGATCGTCCCCGCGAGGATACCTCCCTAAAAGGTGTTCCTGAAATAAAATTATTTGAGGAATCCTTCAATAAAAAGTATATATATATATATATATGACAAAGGCAGGAATTATGAAAATATTAGAAAGTGAAAATATTAATGTAATGAAAATAATATAGTAAATTTATATTTTTTCATATTAAAAAATTTAAAATAAAAAATAAAAATAAAATATAAGTTCTATTTATAAAACCCAACTACCCATTTTATATATAGAGTGTGCCAAGGGACTACTCTACTAGTAATATGTGGTTTGACAGGTCATACCCCGAATCCCACATCAGAAATGCCCTAGAAAGATCTCATATATTGAATTGAAGTAAGACCTAAGAATCCAAAAGTCAACTTCAGTTAGCAGTTTTAGATGAGTCTTTGGGTCATTACAGATGGTATCAGAGCACAACCTAATTTAATGCCTATGTGGGACCAATAGATCATTATTGCAACGACGGCTCTCTATGGACGAGGGAAGGGCACACTATGTACCAAAAAAATTTATTTGTAATGGGAATAACATTGTTTGCTATTCGCAGATTAATAATACAACGATACGTGGAAAAATTATCCTTTGCGTTATTGCGTTATTGACTTGAAATAGTAAAAAGTGTTATCCCCTTTGAATGAGAGAGTTGCTCTCCACCTTCAATGGGGTAAAATAACAATCATGGACACAAATATATAATTAAATATGTGATCCTATTTTTCGTGTAGTTTAAACCAATAATATATTGTTGGCAATAGCTAACATTTGGGGTTTACACTAGAAGAAATGCAAGCTTTATTAACATTACATTACAACAATTTTTCAGTGAGTAGTCATTATTAATCACAGCATTCACATAATGACATGCTATCTCACCAAGTTGTAACTTGTATTTGTGTATTAGGTTTTTCATGATTTACATTACAACTCATCTCTCGCGTTACAAAAAGTTTTCCTCTCACCGCGAATGTCAAACGTTGTTAACCCAAATTAGGGAAAGAGAAGTAAAGTCATTTGGTTTTTTTACCAGTGTTTTTGGTACTCTTTGTATATATGTGCCTTGGCATATAGGAAAGAAGCAATATCTTAGTTGGATGAAATAACACCTCATCTTTTGATATGTGTACATAGAGAGGGAGGACAGGCTAGGGTCCAAATGGATCGATAATCAATCCAAAGCAGTGTCCTTTGTCTGTTTCCGAGTTGAATCAGAGTGCATAGTAGGGGACTGATTGATAAAAGAAGGGCAATTACCCCTGTGCTTCCTCTAAGCAACCCCCAGGCCATCCCTTTTGTTTCTTTGTAGGACATGTCCTTTGTGTGGTTCAAAAAGAACAAGAAATTGCTCATGCCCATGCAACATGGGTCTAGGAGTGCATGTGGGGTTAAGTTAGGTTGTGGTGTATCTAAAATTAAAGGCTCCATGATCAGCACTTAGCAGAGCTAAAGGCCTCACCACCGCCCTCCCTTTAAATTCGTACGTACTTGCTTGCACTGATCAGCAGCACTCACACACAGAGACAGAAGAGAGAGAGAGAGAGAGAGAGAGAGAGAGAGAGAGAGAGAGAGAGAGAGAGAGAGAGAGAGAGAGAGGGAGATTGATTTAGAGGAGGCAAAGCCAAAGCCAAAATATATCAGACACCAGAGCAACTCTGGATTTCAACTTTATCGATTTTTACCCAACCCCACCATCCCCCCCATCCCGAAAGACATAGAGAGAGATTCAAAGATCCTCATATCCCCACAAACAGCAACAAATAGCTCCTAGCAGGCTTTTTACAGTGATAGCTTTTCCTCATTCGTACATATATATGTATGCAGACATGCATGCATGTGTGCATGGAGCCATGAATGCATCCAGCTGCTGCCATCATCATCAGTGAAAGTTACAATGTGAGATGGGTCATGAATGATATACCTAATTGAATGGGACTAACATGTGTGTGGCCCATTTCCAATGGGATTCAATAACCTAAACCTTTGTTTTTAATAAGATTTTCGTTTTGAGGAACCTTCTTTAAAAATCATCCAAACAAGTAATTATTTTTACAGAATTAGATCATCCGAGTCAAAATCAATTGAGAATAGATTAAGAGGTCATTCTCCTTTTTCAATGTGGGATATGAAGGAAGTTGAGGTTCCACTCCAAAATCAATTGGTAATACATGGAGTAGCTCAACTCCTTATAAGCCCTTATTAAGTTTATCAACTTTCCAATATGGGATATTTTTCATATTCACATTCTCACACACCCCCATTTTACTATAGAAACGATTATGCAGAATTTCTATAAAGAACTAGTGTAACACATATTGAGTGACATGGAGCATGTGTGGCTATTGAGCTTGCACACATGGGCAACCCCGCTCTGATACTATGAAGAAAGTTGAGATTTCACACCAAAACCAATTGACAATGGGGGGAGTAGCTCAACTCCTTATAAGCCCTTGCTAGATTTCTCAACTTTCCAATCTGAAACATTTTTCACCTTCACATTCTCACATGATAAACTCTCAACAATTTTGGCATCTAATAAAAAGCTTGTATTATTTTGATTTGACTATTTTGTCCAAAGATAATCATTGGAAAGAGACCTAATATATAGTTGATTTGGTCATTAAGTTATATATTATGAACAGCCCCAACTAATGTGATCCAATTCTTAAAAGGAACGTGTTAGAAGGATACGGAGAGCGAAGAATTTCACAAGATATGTTTAGATGTTATATTTAAATTTCCAGTCGACATGTCATTAGTAAAACTTGAATCGTTAATTTTTTGTTTTATAATTAAAACACTGAAAAATACGAATGTGATTTAATCGTGTTGTAATAAACACAGTTTAAAGTGTTTCATCAGACTTGAATCAATTAAACATTATCACGTCAATGTTGGAGTTTAGCTCACCTTTGGATGCAAAGGAAGAAGAACCAAGTGTACGTAGCAAGAAGAGGTTGCAGCAAAGGAAGAAGGAAGAAGAAAGAGGAGTCTAGGCTGGAAACGGATCGATCGCTTTTGCGCAGGAAGCTCCAACGTGTGAAACGAAGACGAAGCGATCACTTTTGCACAACAATTCTTAAAAAAATATCATATTTGCTTTTCTTATCCACATGGCAATCTCTTGACATAAATGTTAGCAAAAAAGTGAATTCCACATATGATTAACGATTTTATCGACGAATTTAACGTGATGAAGAGTAATGGAGTAACATATATTATTGTGTTGTGAGTGTCTATTATCCCTGAATGCACTCCCACTTCCCGATCCGCTTGATAGCTGATGCAGATGGTTCAATTGAGTCCTTGTGTACATATCTAACATGTCTATAGGACATGTTCCATAGTACTTATTTCAAGATGCGTTTGTCACATTGGAAAAATATTTTTAAACTTGAACTTACTTCTTGCTGAATAAAAGTATCACTTACAGTAACACAAATGCAATATTGGAAGTGGTTTAAACTTGTCAAACTACATATTGCATGAGTTTGGGGCGATTTGAGATCTGAATCGAACTATATATTTACACAATGATTTTGTTTATAATAAGCCAATTAAAACTTCCCTCAATCCTATCCATCCACACACACCACAGTTTGTACGTTCACTTTATGCTATCTGCCCAATACTAGACGTTAAGGGTGAAGAGAGTCTATGGCCGAGCTGAAGCCACATGCATCCCAAACTGATGATCTTGCAGAAGGAAAAAGAAAAGGCCAAAATCATTTTTTTCTTCTTGTCATTGTGATTTGACTAATTTTTTTTTACTTTGGTAACCGTTATTTTAATTTTAATCATATACGTTTTTTTTTTTTTTCCAGATAGAAACCAAGTCTCGAAATATTATAAAGAAAAATACATGAAATCTTACATTTTGAGTACATGTAGCCCTGCTCAGTCTCGTCCCTTTCCTACAAAACTAACCACCCACCTTTTATGTCATTAAAAAGGCATATATAAAATTTAAATTGATGTTCATCTCCCAAAAAAAAAGATAAAGAATGAGACCTTTAAAGTAAATAACTGTGGACTCGAAATGACTTGTATCATCCCACACATGACTTCAGATGATTGGACAGTGATTATTAAAAGAAGACATGTTCTAGAAAATATGGGCAGATGTTTTCAAAATCAAATCCGCCATTTCTCGTACTGTACAAACACCTATCATCATATGGAGGGGCTTTAAATGTGTTAATGTTAAATTGGTTAGCTAGCCAAGTACCTGTCTGTCAATGCAATAGGATTTATTTTTTATTTTTTGTATTAAAATTTTCCTTTTTGGTTAGCTTTATTTTGACCGTCAAATAAATGGGTCATCAAGTTTATGTCTCAGATTCTCAGACTCACCTCCCTTTCAACTTGTTTTGTTAATGTGGGTAGGATTTGAAACTTTGAATAGGCCAGGCTTGTGATGGGTCTGTAAAAGGCCAAGGACCTTTACAACTTTTCCCTCCCATTACCACTCATTTATTGTTGCATACGAGTTACACAGGACCCATATTTCTCATTTGTGAGTGAGTGAATGAACGAACAATAAAACTGATCATCTCACTTTCTGGGGAAGATCGAGGAAATCCTAAGGGTCTTTAATGAGTAAGATGGCGATGGTTCTTAAGATATGCATCATAACGGTCTTCTCTTGACATACGGTGATGTGCGGTTTAGATTCACACTCTCGTAATTTAATATTGTGATTCACGGTTTAGATTCATAGTCTTGCAATTTAAGATTCTAGGAAAAGAGACTATCATCCTATGTCTAGTATATATAAAAGAAGGAAGGGGAAATACGTTTTTGAACTAAACTAGGGTAGGCTAGGGTAGCTTTGCAAAATTTGTAACAAAAACCCTAGAGATTGTGTGGATATGTAGAGGAAGCGTGGGAAAAGATTCTAACCAAATTAGCTGAAACAATCCTAAAAACGAAAAATGAAATATTAGGAAAGGACAAAGGTGGTAAGGAAAGAATCGAGAGCTAGCTAGGCTAGCTGAGCTGAGGGTGGCCAATGTTTCTGACTTAAATACGTATCTGTGTTTCTTCTGTATGCGTAAGACGAGGGAGATATCGAGTGGTCAAATCACCGAAAAAAAAATATACATAGAATTCCATTAAATTGTGCAATATCTCTATATTTTTTGGATTTACACAAAATTGGCATTATTATGTAGGCATGATTGTGTTATGATGGTGTTGGGTTTGGGGCATCCCATTCACGGGTCACTGAAGATGGAATTGAAGAGAGAGAGAGAGAGCCCTATGGAGGCGCAGAGGGAGGCGGAGGGTGAAATATATACGAAGTGAAGAAGGGGCAATTGGGGATAATTGTATTGTCCAGGAGGTAGAAGAGAGGGCCATGGTTTAATGGGTTCGGAAATTGAGGCAAATTAAATTAAATTACTTACTTAATTATTTATTTATTTAGCAACAACACACAAAGACACGAGGCTCTTTAAGTTGTGAAAACAACAGGTGAGTGTGTGAAAGCTATATCACCCCATGCACACGTCCCTTTCTTGCTCCTCTCCCCCACATCTGCCGCCTCTCTCTCTCTCTGTCTCTCAGAGACATAAACACAAACACAAAGCAAGCATCGGGAATGCCAACCACATACATATATGTTTATTACTTGCATCCTAAAATTAACACCATGCGCATGTTAGCCACATCCATGCTTCTATACACATTGCATATATATGGTAAGTCATAAATGCATCCATCCATCCATGCATATGCATGTAACACATGTGATGACATGGTGGGTCATGAAGTGAGCTTATAAACAAGACTGGGGCAAAGGGGGCACCAATAAACAGAGGCAAGAGAATTTAAAGGGTTTTTCTCTGTAACCCACCAAAGCCCCTCTCTTATATCTACTAGACCAAATACAGCACCTTGCAGCCTCCCTCTTTCCCCATCTCTATCTCTGTATCTCTGTCTCTCTCTCTCTCTCTCTCTCTCTCTCTCTCTTACCTTTCTTTCACACACAACTCATATTCAACAGAAGAAAAAAAAAAAAAGCAGATCCAAGGTGGTGGTTAAGCTGTCATCCGTCAATCAATCAATCAAACTCTCAAGAGACCAATCATCAATCAAAATTCTCAACAAAAAAAAATTTATAAAAGAAAAGGAAGAATCACATCCAAAAAATCATGTCATCATCCTCTTCTGCTTCAACCTTGTCCCTCGACCACCTCCCTCCTTCCGAGCAGCTTTGCTATGTCCACTGCAACATTTGCGACACTGTCCTTGCGGTATATACTCTTTATACTTCTATAATATTTTTTAGTACCCTTTTATCCCAAGTTACTAATTTTTACTTCTATTTTGTTTAATTTGGTGGAAGAACATATATTTCATGTTTTTGATACATGTTTGATAAAAAAAAAATGGTTTAGGTGAGTGTTCCTTGCACAAGTTTGTTCAAGACTGTGACGGTGCGATGCGGGCACTGCACCAATCTGCTTCCAGTGAACATGCGTGGGCTGCTTCTCCCTTCGCCCAATCAGTTTCATCATCTTGGTCACTCTTTCTTCTCATCCCCTAATAATTCCCATAATCTTCTGGTACTACTTGTATTACGCTTAATTTCATTGCTTACCCTTTTGATCGTTTTCTTTTCTTTTGAATAAATCCATACTTGCTATATCTTCGCTACCATTAATTGGTTGTGTTTGTAGGAAGAGATACCAAATCCAGCCCCAAACTTTCTGATGAACCAAACAGGCGTGAATGACTTTGCTGTACGACCAAGAGGAGGAGCTGATGAACTTCCAAGGCCCCCAGCTATTACCAGACGTAAGTGATGAGATTCCTTACACCTTTACTTTCCTTATTATGCGTGTGTGTGTGTGTGTGTGTCCATCCATCGATATCCTAGACCTCCAGTTCATATTCTATGAAATAAGTGCCTAGATATAGCTAGCTTTCTCAAACTGTCTTTGTCAAGCAAATTCTTCGCTCACTAGCCACCTAGCTGCCATTAGGTTTCAGTTTTAGTCAAGGAAGAGTATTGATAACAAAGACCATTTCAAAATGCACGATCTTTTTCAGACCACATGACAAAAACCAGAAAACAAAAACTTGATCTTTTATTGGCCTCCTTGTGGAAAATACCCTCAAGAGGACCTTGGAAAAAGAGGATTGGTGGGTAAAAAAAATAAATAAATTAGCCACTTTGATCATAAACTCTAGAATCCTTGAAATTATGGTCAAGGTCCTTTTATATTTCTGGTGGTGAAGGAGACGAACAATCTTAGGTTGAGATTATGCTTCCATTTTAGGGGAAGCTTACAGTACTAGCTAGTAATGTGGTAACTTTGCTTACCCCAACATTTCTTTGGTAAAAAAAAAAATCTAACAAAATGCGAAACTTCTTTCTTCGGTCTTTTTTAAAACCGGTAAGCTGGGATTTGTTTTAAAGCCTAATTTACTTGACAAGATTGTTCTAACCCTTCTTTTGAAATCTGTATTTTGAAAGGCAAACATAACATTGTATGCCTTACAACAAGCTTTTCAGAGTGGTTTTCTGAACACCTATAGTAACCATGTTTTTCAAGTTCTTATGATAAGCGACATCATAAAAGGGTAGTGGCCCCCCGGAAATATAGATGGTAAAGATTGGTGGACCACCTAGATTTAGTGGAGAACATAGATATCAGATGGATTGATCATTGACAGAGAAAGAGTTGATAATCGATGACAGTACTTGCAAGATAGGGTGTGGGCTAAAATATCAATAAGAACATCACTAATTCCCTACTGAAAAAATTTATTAAGCTAAATTAATTAAGAAGTGATGAATATTTAACTTTAATGTGTCTCTCTGTGCCTGTCTGTTTGTCTGTGCATGCCATGTCCAGCCCCGGAGAAGAGACAGAGAGTCCCCTCTGCGTACAACCGTTTCATCAAGTGAGTAATCATGTCAACTATATCATTCATCTCTCTCTCTCTCTCTTTTTCTGAGGCACAAAACCTGCATTGTAATGTTTAATTAATGGATTTATAAACTTGCCAAAATTGAAGCAAAACATATGAATGGTCGATTCATCTGAGTCTGTAAAAATGCAGGGACGAGATCCAACGCATCAAATCTGTGAATCCTGATATATCTCATAGAGAGGCCTTCAGTGCAGCTGCTAAGAATGTAAAATATTTTCTTATAGGCTTACTTCTTCTTTACCAAATTAGGGTTTTTGCTTTTCGTTATTACTGTAGACTTCTGTCTTGTGGGGTCCTTTGGTATGTGAACCTCTTAATTTTCCTTTCCTTTTTGTCAGTGGGCCCACTTTCCACACATTCACTTTGGTCTCATGCCTGACCAGACTGTGAAGAAGACAAACGTGCGCCAGCAGGTTATTTACCCCCCTCCCCTCCCCTCCCCTCCCCTCCATGCAGTACAATTAACCCTCTTCATCCGATTTTCCAAATTGGCACACAAATTTATATGCTAGATTAATATTTTAATTAATTTCTTGGTCCTTTTGGATTTGTGCAGGAAGGAGAGGATGTTCTGATGAAAGATGGGTTTTTTGCTTCAGCTAATAACGTTCGTGTCTCCCCTTACTAAGTGAGAGCTGCAAGCTGCAAGCTGCAGCTTTGATGTGTTTGTTGTGGTGGTGGAAGAAAAGCAGAATTGTGATGATGCCTAAAGTCTAAAATTAATTTCTTCACAACGGCCATATGTTGATAACTATTTAGATGTAGACTTAAGATTTTAATATCTACAGTTTGGTTAAAAGAAAAACCCTTGTATTTTGAAGACTTTATTATCCTTTAATTATTATGTTATGGAAATATATAGCTCACCAGTTGCTAGATGCTGGCCAATCAACTATTTCTCCATGCATATATCTTGTTGATTTAAATGTGTTTTTTTTGGCTTTGCAAATTTGTTTGTTTCATTGATCTGTGCTATCATGTCACACACACAGAAATTAGCAAGAGCCCTAATAGTTTCTTACACTTTTTTACTGAATCCATCTTTGTCTTGATCTCATAATCTATCTGCATATGCAATTGTGCATGTATGCTGCTTCTTGGCAATCCCATAAAAATATAAATAATGTCTACTTAAATTCTGTGTAGAAATTTGTTTTACATCATGTCATGTAAAGCATGTTTTGTGCGAACAAAAATTTTTGCTGTACTGAAATGATATGTTCTCCATATTCTCGGCAAGAGTATGCCTAAGTCAAGTTCATGTTTTTTTTCTTATATACATAAAAAAGATAACTTCATTGACTAAGCCAAAATCAGGATATAACATAAGAAATCCGAATGGCCAGAGGAGCAAAATCTGGCCTCATTAAAACCTTGTCATAAAAAAAACCCTAGTGGAGAAAAATCCGGTCAAGGAAAAGTAATACCACTCCTCCCCAATACAAATTCATGTTAAACTAACTTAAGTTATCACAAAATATCATAAGTCACTAGTTTCAGTCAAAACAAAGAAATTCTCAATGTTGATTAATTAAGCACATTAATCTTATTTATGCTATTTTATCCATAACAGTCCTCGGCCAAAAAACAAAGGACCATGTACAGGTGTGGTGCATGTGTTTCTACAAACGTTATTTTGTTTTACATATGAAGAACCAGAAATTGCAGGATATTTCATTGGATTTGTCGCCTTAGGTGTTCAAATAAAAGAAAGGGCAAAAAAAAAAAAAAAAGCCTGAATGATTGTCTCCTTATGTTTTTGCCTCATTATTTTGCAATCATTTAAGATTGTGGACATGCATTTTGGCCCCTAGCTCCATCGGACAGGGCAATGTAGGTAATTAAACAGTAACCCTAATGCCAATCGTACCTTCACATATTAAAATGTGGCCACGCGGCTGAATGGCGTTAACCACATGCATGCTTAGCTTGGCTATGGAGAATTTACTCAACACATTTATGGAAGCGGACAAACGAATATTGAATGCAACTTGATGTAAGTTAAGGTCAACCCAATTTGCCTAGAGGGTTGCTAGAACAAATTGAACAATCGTATTTATGGACCACATAACAAAAAGTGTGATTTGAAGCTAGACTAGTTTATGTTAGTGCTAGGTTGGCTATTATGGCTGAGATCAGCTTGATGATGGCTCTCGATGCAATCAAAGCTAAAGGTAAATAATTCATGACTGTATTGTATGCATTATAGTGTTCTCCTGTATCACACTAGTCAAGTTTACCAAATTTATCATGATTAGTCATTATTTGGTTGTCACGTGTTATTGTCACATCATTATTTCACTCATGTTAGCCTTAACCTCCGCTGGTTGTAGCCTCTCTTATACAACTGTTTTTGTCCTAGCCATGTGTATAAATTTATGACCTACCTCTTTTAGCTAAAAAATTGTTTACTCTATTGAGCTGTCACTTCGCTGATCACTACTACAAAAATGGCAAAAGACAACGGGAATTCACCGCCGTGTATTCGGTTTTCAAATGGTCGTGAAATCGACCGACATCTTTTCCAAAATCAAACCACGACGATAAATCCTTGTCGTTGTTAAAACAAACAACATCATTAACAAATACCAAACGACGTCTGTGTCTTGAAAAATGAGCTAAAAAAAGTCAAGGATAAGAATAGACGACCAATTCTAACAAACAAACGTCGTTTAAACGGCAATATATGACATATTTTAACAGAACATGGCCGCAAGAGATACATATAATGACGGGAACTATAACCCACAACCGTTAAATATATCTTTCACGACACATACAATTATGACGTCTTTAAATACATAATCTACGACGTTATTGATTCCTACTACGTCACCAGAGTTTCTACAATCGTCGTGAAATAAATTTTTCACTTCAATTTTTCCATTAATGATGACGTGGAAATAGATGTTAGGGTCATTACTTACGACGCATGTATTTCTACAAACGACGTTGTACTCAATAAACAACATCGTGTCTAAATAAATGAGAGCCGTATTACATAATTTATAATTGTCGTCATCTTTTAAAATATAATCGCCGTCTAATGCATCTGAAACGGCAACGTTTCTCAGTGGATCGCCGTATAAAACTATTTTAACGACATGATCTCAAAATAAACGACGTGGAAAATATGTTGGGGTCATTACTTACGACACATTCATTTATACAGAGGACGTTGTTGTTAATATACAACGTCGTTATCATGTGAAAGACAGTCATGTTTTAGAATTTATACGTCATCATTACTAAAATTACGGTCGTCTAATATGTATGAGACGGCGTAGTTTATCCTATATTCGCCGTGTAAAGTCATTTTAACGACATGATCATAAGAAAAGAGATGTGGATACATTCATATAACGTTATTTTTGTAAAGGAACGACGTCCAAATATATCTTAACGTCGACAAATTTACCAATGAATTTCAAATACCATCGTGAATTAATCCTTTTCCACTTCGTTTATAAGAGAACAAGCGACGTGGTAAAATTAAGACGACGATTTTTGATTTGATACAGACGAGTTCATAATCTAAGACGCCGTCTTTTGTAACGTTCATGTTAGATATCTCGTCTTTTAGACGTCGGTATTATGGGATTGGAGTCGTGTTATTTGAAATTACATAGCGGCTCTTTATGCTTCTCCGACGTGATATCCTTAATAACTGTTTCACAATAGCGTTGTGGTTCTTCATTGTTACGTTACTTTAAGACGTCGGTAAATATATTGCGGTCGTTGAATGCTCCAAAACGTCGTTTTTTATGACAATTTTATTAAAACAGACGTATGTTTTTCACATTTTTATCAAGACCGTCATGTTTGTAATCTTGAACCAGTATTTTTTGTACTGATTGTTTTGTGGCCAAAACCTGAATAATGAAAGTGAAGAAATCACATTACGATATATTACAAAATTAATGTCATACACTGCCGTTTAGGGCATAAGTAATTTCATAAATTACATAAGCATCATTCAATCCATATATCTTCACACCCATCTCGAATATTTTGACTCCTAAACTCACCCACCAGTTCATCAAATGTGTCAACATTTGGCATCCCTCTAGTAAATGGCTCACATTCAATTCTGACATCACCTAAGACATCATCACCAATAACATCATTATATTCTCTATTAGGCATTAATAACACTACCGACCAACCACGATGCATCGGGTCTTCAACAAAAAATACTTGTTTGACTTGAGAAGCCAAAACAAATTGGTCATTCCTATGTCTAATTTTACTCAAATCTACAAGGGTAAATCCAAGTTCGTCCACTACAAGACCAGAAGTACTATCTATCCAATCACACCTAAAGACTGGAATTGTAAACTTTTGGTAGTCAAGGTCCCAAATTTCTTGAATGACACAATAAAAACCCATATTTGAGAGAATTGGGTTTTTATCCTTGGCACTAGCAACTTGCATGGTATGTGCAAGTAAATAAACTCCACTATTTTGAGTTGTCCGCACATCATCTTGTGCCTTGATGTTAAATTTAATACCTTTAATAAGATAGCTCCTATATAATGGCACTGCCATGTTTGGACCAGCTGCTAGCCACCTTAAATTTTCTGATACGCTATGATTGTCTTCCTCATTAAGTTCACTTTGAACCTGCAAATTAATCATAACTTAATTCAATCTAACATAGAAAGAAGAAAATTAAAAGTCCAATATGTTATTCAATAACATATACCTTGAAGCGTAGCCATTGAATGAAAGTGCTATTGTGCTTATCCTGCAGCCACTTTGTTCTCTTTCTAAATTTTGGATAAGCGGTCTTGATGTGGATCATATGTTGCCTACATGACACGAAAAATTCAAGCATTACGGTCCCAAACATATAAGATAAACATAATAAATAATTTAAAATGGAAACTTAAAGAATAAAACTCATACGTACTCGATATAAGGTAGGACTTCCTCCGTATTCTCCAAGACATATAGATGTGCTTGGTTCAATAGGTCCCGATCAACTACGCTCACTGTGCAACCTGATAATGGCTTTGAAACCCCATCTTTTGGCTTGAAGGCACTCCAATTGTACTAACATCAGATAAATGCTCGGTACAAAACTCTACAGCTTCTTCACTATATACCGCTCAGCAATGCAACCTTCGGGACGAGCATGATTCTGAACATACCCCTTTAACACTTTCATATATCTTTCAAACAGATACATCCATCTAAAATATACTGGCCCACATAGACGAACTTCTCTGACAAGATGTACTACTAGATGAACCATGATATTAAAGAATGAAGAGGGAAAGTACTTATCAAGCAAATACAAAGTAACTACTACATCTTCTTCCAACTTATCTAGCTTGGAAATATCAACCGTCTTTGAACATATAGCATTGAAGAAGAAGCACAAACGACTTATTGCATACCTTGCAGGCTTCTCCAAAACAGAACGAATTGCCACAGGGAGCAATTGTTGCATTAAGGTATGACAATCATGTGATTTAAAGCCAAGAAGTATTAAATCTTGTAAAGATACAAAAAAATTTATATTTGAAGAATAACCTTCAGGTACCTTCATACCATATAAAGAATTGCAAACCTCTCTCTTCTCTGCTCTTGACAAATTTCAAGACCCGGGAGGCAAACGAGTACGTCTTTCTCCATACTCGGGTTGCAAATCAGTTTTGACCCCCCATGTTCAATAAATCTAATCGAGCAGCGATCCCATCTTTATTTTTTCCAGGGATCTCCAGCAATGTACCAATGATACTATCGCAAACACTCTTTTCAATGTGCATAATATCTAGGACATGCCTCACAGGAAGGTATTTCCAATACTCGAGATCAAAGAATATTGATTTCTTCTTCCAATAAACTCTGTCACCATCTTCAACCATATGCAGCACTTCTTCTCTGGTTAATGGCTTGGGAGGCGTGCCATATTCAGGTTTCCTATTAAAAGCTGCACGTTGCCTCCTATATGGATGATTGATTGGTAACCATTTTCTATGCACAACGTAACAAATTTTGTGGCCATTTTTCAACCTGTGACTAGGTGTATCATCGCCGCATATTGGACAAGCTTTATATCCTTTAACAACACAACTAGATAAGTTTCCATATGTTGGGAAATCATTAATTGTCTACATTAATGCAGCTCTGAGTGTAAAGTATTCTCCATTATGTGCATCATACACTCCTCTAATCCCATCCTACAAAGATTTTAAATCGTTAATCAAAGGCTCCAAGTAGACGTCTATATTATTTCCGGGTTGTTTAGGACCATAAATCAATAAGGTCAACATCATGAACTTTCGTTTCATGCACAGCCATGGAGGGAGATTATATGTAACTAAGATAACTGGCCAACAACAATATCTACTACTTAGAGAACTGTGGGGATTGAATCCATCAGATGAAAGAGCCAATCTCAAGTTTCTCGGCTCATTACCAAACTCGGGCCATTTATCATCAAGAAGTTTCCAAGACTAGGAATCCGCCGGATGAGACATCTGACCATCAATTGATTTTCTAGCAGCATGCCAAGTCAAACTCTTAGTTGTCTCATGTGATTGAAACATCCTTTTAAACCTTAGAATTGGATGAAAATACCACACCACCTTCGCTAACACACCCTCTTTCAAAATTGAATCTTTGCCTTCCTTCCACCTTGAGATACCACAAGTAGGACAATTAGTTGAATCTTCATACTCCTTCCTATACAAGATGCAATCATTGGGGCATGCGTGCATTTTCTCATAACTCAGCCCCAATGCACACAAAGTATTTTTTGTCTCATACATAGAGGTCGGTATTGTATTTCCTTCTGGAAGCAAATCACATTGACGTATCAATAATTTTGTAAAACAGACATCACTCATCCCATGTTTTGCCTTCATATTATACAACTTCACTAATGCCGACAACTTCGTATACTTTCTATAACCAGGGTACAATGGTTGATCTCCATCCCCAATCACATTGGCAAACTCATAAGGATCGGATCCAAAATCACCAAAATCATTATCATCCATCTCTATTTCTGCAAACACAAAATTGTACCTACTATGTTCATCATCTTCTTCAACATTTCTACTAGCATTAGTAGTTGCTTCCCAAGGTTCTCCGTTAAATGTCCAATTCTTATAGCTTTGGTCAACTCCATTAAAGTATAGGTAATCCCTTATAATTCCAACCCCAAACAATTTCAAATTCATGCATTTAACACATGGACAACGAATATGTGTTGTAGTTAGAAGATTTTCTACAGAAAAGTTCAAAAATGATTCCACCCCTAACTCATATGTCTTCGATCTTGTATCCGAGTGCATCCATGACTTATCCATCACCGACACTATACCCTATTATGTATAATAAAGTGAAAAGACAAGCAATGACCATCACTATAGCAGATTATATAAAGTTTTAATAGCAAGTAATATATTATACAGACGACGGTTTTTAAACAAAAACAGACGTATTGGACATATATAGACGACAGATTTTCAACAAACGTCGTCTAATTCTAACTACGACGGTAGTTAAAGAAAACCGTCGTGTATAATAATACAGACGACGGTTTATTAAAAAACCGTTGTCGTATGCCTAAAAAAGCGTCGAGATCCCAGTTTATAACTCTATTAAGAACACAACATATACATTAATTTTTATGTTGGGAATTAAGAACACGTATACTAAGCATGAAACCAACATATACTAAGCATGAAAACAATAAATCCATTCCCGATTCAACATAACAGAGAGTGATTAAAAGATCCGACAACATTAAATCCATTCTCGATTGATCATGAAAACATTAAACAGAAAATCCATGAACCCATACCTCCGACAACATTATTAAAAGATCGCAAAACATATATCTAAAACCCTTTAACAAAACAACTGAATATCATTCAATGAATTTACGAGGGGAAGATAAGGGTTTGTACTTACAAGTAGGCAGAGCTCACAGATTATGGCCTACTTGGTTCGACAGAGCTTGGAGAGCCCAACTTTGAATTAGAGTTGAAGTGAGAGGGCGGAATGTTAAGGGGATTTAGAGCGAAATCTGAAAATTTTAGGTTGCCGCAAAATTTTTTAGAAAGCGTGCTCTTTAAAACATCGACGGAAAAATTTCACATTAAACATAACGCTTATTACATTGACGTCGTGGTAAAACTATGTACGATGCAAAATAAACAAACCGTCGTCAAAACTAAAAACTAAATAAGACGCTTATTACACGAAATGCGTTGTGGTAACTCCTTACGATGCAAAAAAAAAAAAACTAACGTATGAGAAACTAATTAAATAAGTGGGTTTTGGTTTTGCTGGGATTCAAACTCGTGCGCGATGGGTGGAATGAACAGAAAATTAAAGAAAAAATATATACCCTAAACCCTATCTAATAAAGCAA
The DNA here is from genome assembly GCF_029339155.1 of Prunus mume. Taxonomy (NCBI): domain Eukaryota; kingdom Viridiplantae; phylum Streptophyta; class Magnoliopsida; order Rosales; family Rosaceae; genus Prunus; species Prunus mume. Next base: position 19,032,906 of record NC_142704.1, read on the forward strand.
ACAAAAATTATATATATATATTTAAATAATTTTAGAAAAGGGATTAGGGTTTTAGGGCCAAAAATATCTAAACCAAAAAACCTAAACCCCAAAAATATTCCTTTAACCCCTTAAACCCTAAACCCTAAACCATCTGATATTGTGACTCATGAAAACAATTTTATTTTTTGTGGCCATTTTAAATTTGTACTACTCAAACTGCATTTTTTTAAGCTTAAGGGGGAAGATAATATCTCAATGACTTCATAAGAGTTGACGTTGCATTTTTTGATTTATTTTGATTTATTTTGAATTTTTTGAATTAAAAATAATAAAATATTCTTATAAACAACAACAAACCACGTCGTCGTTAAGAAATTAAAGACGTTGTAAATCCTAATAAACGACTTACTTGTAAAAGGACGTCGTTTAAAAGCGAAACCATGGCAAACGTTTCACCAAAACCGACGTAACATCATTATTCCACGACTCTGACACTGAACTTAACGTTGTTTATTTCAAACCAACCACATCGTCTGTTGAACCAATAGCGTCGTTTGAATAACCTTTTACGTTTTTTTTAATCGATGACGTTGTTATTCGTGTACAACGTCATTTTAAAGGAACACCGGTTTAGAAAGTGCACTTCATAAATCATCGACTGAAAACATAAACACCGTCGTTAAAAAATAATACCCTAAACCCTAAACCCTAAATTATATATTTTTTAAAAATAATTTTAGAAAGGATTTAAGGTTTTATGGCCTAATATATAACAACCATAAACCCTAAACCCCAAAAATTATCCTTTAACCCTAATATATAACAACCCTAAACCATCAAACTATAAGTGATGTTATGACTCATCAAAACAATTTTTTTTTTGGGTGGTCATTTTAAATTTGTATTACTCAAACTGCATTTTTTTAAGCTTTAGGGGGAAGAAAATATATCAATGACTTCATAGGAATTGACGTTGCATTTTTTTGATCTATTTTAAATTTATTTTGAATATTTTGAATTATATAGAATAAAATATTCTTACGAACACCAACAAACCACGTCGGCGTTGAGAAAGTAACGATGTTGTAAATTTAATAAATGACTTACTTTTAAAAAGGACGTCATTTAAAAGCGAAACCATGGTGAAAGTTTCACTCAAACGACGTTGTTTAAACACAACTTAAATGGCTGTCATCGACGTACAAACGGTATATCACGACTTAAACTAAAAAGGTGTCGCCATGTAATTTAATTACCACGTCATCTCTGTCATCTAAATATCCTTTTACGTAGGATTTGTTTCAAACGATGACATTGTTATTTTTTAGAACGTCCGTTGTAATAAATGAAACATGCATTAAACGTCACCTATACTTCCTTTAGACGTCGTCTGTAATGTACTCCTCTCGTTTTATTTTTTTACAAAATTTTGTACTCCATAAGATGACGGTTTTTGACATAATTATGTCGTTGGAACATTATTACACATCGGTTACGCAATTTCTTTTTTTTTAATTACGAAAACCTCAACAAATTTTCAGGGAAAAAAATGATATATATTATAGACAAAATTTGTACAAAAACTTGTCTAATTCTAACAAAATTTGTACAAAAACTTTACTAATTCTAACAAAATGTGTACATTATATAAAAATGTCAAGTGTTCTAAAAATCCTCTACTCCATGCAGGGGCGGAGCCACACTGGGACCAGTGTGGTCCCGGGCCCCCACTCAAGTTTTTTTATATTTTAAAAGTAATATACTGTTATGTATTTGTATATGTATATTATTTCAAATACTTTATGTTTTGATATGTGCCCACATGTATTGTGACGGACTTATTAAGGCACAAAGAGGTAGTTCAAATTGCGCCCTTACTCAGCTAGTGGTGATGTACTCCAGGTGTACAGATTACCTTATTTCCATTTTCAACATGTAAGTAAATGTCTTTGTCCTTTGACTTTAATTTATTTTTATATTACTCCATTTACTTATGTTTACAATGTAAATAAGGAAGTACCCCCTATTTGAATTCAAATAAAAATACTAGAAAATCAAATTCTCACCAAGTCAAAATATGAAAAATCGGTTTTAGTGTAAAATACGATTTAGGCTAAAAATGATGGCTCATTAAGTCAATATATACTTCATACTAAAATCCCATAAAATCAAGTTTTCTTATTTCATGTGTAAGGAATAAAAGCCGCCAAAAATTATCTTGAGAAAATGATTATTCCGAAAAACCATTTTTCATACTTAGTCAATATTTTTTCATGTATGATATGAATGCATAAAGGGGCCTAAGGTTGTTTTTAATTTGGGAAATTTTGATTTTTTTCCTTTCTATTGGATTTAATGGGGAAAAAACTTTAAAGATATTTGCTAAATCACTACTCTTTGTCTATCTCTTGCAATTTTTCTTACTTAGAATGTATTTGTCTATCCCTTTGTCGAGAACAATTATGATTGCAACCAATAAGCGATATAATTTTTGACATATGTGATATATATACACTATTTTTTGTATATATTATGAGTTCAAATTTTTGATTCTTTATATTTTGCAAGAGGCCCCCACACACATGAAATCCTGGCTTCGCCACTGACTCCATGTGAAGGCAAACAAACTCTGCCCATTCTTTTCTGACTTCATCAATGGCTGCTTGGGGGTATGGCGCTTGATCTTTTCCCTTCGCAAACTGCAATCCATAAACAATGATTATTAAGATTTATAAATAAACAGAAATTCAATCACAGACAACACTATTTTTCATAACCGACGTAGTATATTGATGCAACGATTGTAATTTTAAAGGACCGTCGTTGATAATACAAAAAACCACATAAAATAAATCTGAAAATTTTCTTCTTACCGTCGTCTCAAACTCCAGGGAAGGATCGGTGATGATGTCTCTCATGAAGTGCATGACATAATAGCCGCATTCTACACTGCTTGGTTGCTTTGGTGTGCCTGGTAGAGTTTTCCAAATGGTTGCTTTACGGCCTTATCTGCCTATGTGTGAATTATACATTTTGATAGCACTATTCAATATGCTTTTAGCCTCCTCATCAATCACTTGATTTCTGGGCAGAGGATCCAGAAAATAGACAGTTTCCTTCTTTACTCTCACAATGAACAAGACCCTACGACGGTTGCACAAAATTAATATAAACGTTAAACAGTTTTATACGCAATGCATCATACAAACAAAATCCTGTTACCCTGGATTGTAAGACATCATGAAAATCTATTCACCATCTGTCTTTTGAAGTCGATTGGTTACCAAAAGTGATCTCTCAGTTAATGACCCAGCATTGGCACTAACTTGAGCAGGGTCTATAAAGCCAACCATGTTCAACATATTTGCAGCTTTCAAATTATCAAATAGGCACCTAAATATATATATGAAATGATCACATGACTTTTTTTTTTTCAACAGAAAGAAAAGTGTGAAATAAATATTTGATGAGGACAAACCTCATATATACTGCAACCACAGTAGCCCTAATTTCTTCCATGCTTGCAAACTGTGTAATATCTTCATGCAAGATGAAGGTACTACGATCTTCACCAAACACCTCCTTCTCAATTGTAAAGGTCAAAATCTTCTCCTGAGGCTTTAGTGTCGTTTCCACATAACGACAAAGGGATTGTAAAGAAAGATGGCACCTCCAGCTTTGAATAATCAACTACTTCAATATTTTGTTTAAAGAAATAAAGCAAAATAAAATGACGTGGTAATTCAATAAACAGGACGGTTTAAAGAAAACAACGTCGTCTGATAAATAATTTAAACGACGGTAACAAAACACCGTCGTGGTGAATAATTTATTACGTCATAGAAAACAAATTCCGACGTCTAATTAAAATGCAAAATTCATAGATAATGAATTTACCACAATTTCCTTTTCTCCACCACTGGATTTCTGTTTTAATAAATAAAGAGAGATATATAAGAAAGCTTGTACAACAATTTAAAAATTCAATTAAAAACAAAACTGCCGTGGAAATTTAAAACAAATGACGGTTTAAAGAAAATATCGATGTCTGAAATTTGAAAAACAAATAAAAAAGGCAAAGTTATGAGAATCTTCATCTTGCTTTTCATCTTTCTTTTCTTCATCTTGCTTTTCTAAATCCCTAGATTTCTGTTTTAAGAAATAAAGAAATATATATATATAAGACAGATTGTACAAAAAGTAAAAAAATTAAATTAAAACGTCGTTGTAAGGCATAACATAAGACGGTATGTCAGAATTACGGACGTCTTAAAATCATTAAACGATGGTAAATAAAAAACGTCGTGGTAAGGCATAACATAAGACGGTATGTAAGAATTACGGACGTCTTAAAATCATTAAACGATGGTAAATAATAAACGTCGTGGAATTTATCTATTACGTCGGTAAGGACTAAAACCGTCGTCTAAATCACCATAAAAGTTTTCAAAAAGAACGACGTCTATTGGCATGTAAAACAAGTAAACTAAATACGACGTGGTATTTAAACCAAAATGACGGTTTATTAATAAAATCGTCGTGGTATGTATTTCAAACGACGGTTTTATTAACAATAACGACGTCTAATAGCTTTTTAAAAAAACAAAGAATTCAAAGTTCAGAGATGTTACCATTTCATCTTGCTTTTCCCCATTCTTGGCAGTATCATCCTCTAAATGTAGGAATCTCCCATCAAGAGCCCCAGAGCAGCTTGCTTTGTCCGACATTGGATTTTTGGGACTTTGCCCTTGATCTTGGTTTTGACAGGGGCTAGTTTTCTGTTTAAGCATGCTTGGATCAAAATTGGGGATGAGTTGGGAAAGCTGACTCAGAATATTTTCCCTCTCAGCCTCTACCAATTGCTTGGTTCTAGCCTTCATCTTTAAAGTCTCTTCTTGAATGACAAGTCTTACACTTTCCTTTAATTAATTAGCAAACTTTACCCTTTGTTGTCTAGGTAAATTGAAGTATTGCCGAGGGGAATCCCAGCACCTACCCCTCTAACTCTCCCTGGATGCTCGGGACCCAAAGCCATTGTCAACACATCATTACTGCCATATACAGTAAGACTGCCTTCAGAGACTTGTTTTTGCAATTCATCCTAAAACAAAGATACATAAAAACAATGTATTATATAATTTCACACGACGCAATAACATAGCAATCGATGTTAAATAAATTTATCACAACGGTACTTAACTAACGACGTGGTTAGTAGTTTCAAACGATGCCATAAATAAACCACCGACGTCTTATTTCAGATTTAGACCTGTAATGACGTTTTTTAAAACATTTCAACATAGTAATATTATTCACACGACGCAAAAATATAACAGAAGACGTAATAAGAATTATCACGGCAATACACAGTTTAATAAAAATTTAAAACTAAGTGAGTAGGCTTACAATTAATTTTTCTTTCTCTGCCACCTTTGGATCCGAGATGTTACCATGTTTGTCTTGTCTAGCTTTCTTCCATAAGGTAGATAGATCAATTTCTACCCCGGGCATGGTTTCCTCTAATTGATCCTCCGAGCCAGCATATCCTTTTCGAGACAATCGATGATTGTACTCAAGTTTCTCCCTCCTCTGTGATTGTTCAAAATGCAGAGACACAAATTGTTTGAATAACCTTGAAGCTACAAAGGCATCCCATTATGCTTTCTCTATGAATTTATATAGTTCAGGGGGTTGGCTTAATTTCTTATTCTCCTTGATGAATGGAAGGATATAATGCCTCGTTAGTGTAAACTTGAAATCCTTCCATTTCTTGGCAGCAGAAGATAACACCAATTTCTTGCCCCCTTGACCTACCACAAAAGCCATGTCAACGGCTTCCCAAATCTACTCTTTTATATCATTGAGGATTTCAGCCCATTTCTTGTCCACAAGTGGGACTCTAGAGCATGCCAACACACCAATGCAGGACAGCATCTTAGTATGTGCAGGGCCACATGCTTTCCCCCTTTTATTGTACTCAACAATTGGCTTGATTTTCTAATATTTTCTCTTCACAACACGAGGCATTGTGCTTATACCTCGACCTGACTTTGGCTCCTCAGAATATGTTGTCGTGCTTCCTGGTTCTGTCTCAGCAGATGAAACAAACTTCATCTTCTTCAAGGACTTGTCTTGAGGATTTATCAATCTAAACTCCTTACCCCCATTTTTTTTTCGAGCTAGAGTCCTTACTTTGGTCTGGAGAAACCATGGTTACAGACAAATCATACCTGCAAATGAAAATATTTCAGGAAAAAATTAAGAAAACAAACGACGGTTATTTATAAAACACGACGTATGATAACATTTCACACGACGCAATAACATAACATCAGACGTAATATATCTTTAAAACGATGGTACTTAAACAACGACGTGGTTAATACATTAAAACGACGTTAATTTTAAACCACTGACGTCTTATAATATAATTACAAAAAACAGAGAAGTGATTCCATATTCAGACATTCAGGTGAAAATATTTTAGATTTTCATTTCAAACAACGACGTTTTTTAAAAATTCTAGACGTAGTACTTCTATTCACACGACGTAACAATATAACAGAAGACGTAATAAGACTTTATTACGGCGATATTTATATTCCGTCGTGATATTGAAATTCAAACGAAGTTAATATTAATTTAATGTTGTGGTATGAAAATTCACACGGCGTGAATAATAAGCTTCTGCCGTCTATATAAGATGGAAAACAAAAACAGTGAAGTTGTTCCAAACCCTTCTTTCTTTGTCTTTGTATTTTATCAAATTAGGAAAAACAAAAACCTTGGTTCAGAGAAATCAAACCTGCAATGAATATATCTTAGACAATCAAATAAAAAAACGACGGTCATTTTAAAAACAACTTAGAACAACTTTCAGACGACGCTAGGACGACTGACGAACCGTCATGGTCTATAAATCTGATCACGTAAATAAGAAGCTACCGTCATCTTATTTAGTTGAAGTAGAATAAACAGAGTTGTGTTCAAAGTTGGAAACTTTCCCTCTTTGTCTGTAAATTTTATCAAACTTGGAAAAAAGGTAAAAAGATTTTCAAAACAAAAACCGTATGAGCATGCAAAACAGCAACAAAAATAGTGAGAAATGCTTACCTTTTGCGTGCAATGAAAGCATTCTCTCGGAGTTTAGTGTTTAAGTTCAGAGATGACGACGAAGATGAAAGGAAGACGATGAGAAACACCGACAGTGATCTGAGAAGGAAAAAAGACGGAAAGTTTTCTCTCGGAAATTGAAATTTTTTCTCAGGTTTGAAAATAGTGCAAGTGTAAGTCAGGTAGATGAAAAGTTGAATATATTCACAAATCGTTTCATAAAACGAAGCGATTAATAGAAAGCGCCCTAGTATTATATATTAAACATCGGTATATGTTTTCACCGCCCTAGTAAATTGTTTTAACGACCCTTAGTTTTCATAAAATGCCGTGTTTATATATAATTCCACGACGATATTTTCTTCAGTGTTGGTTTTTTAATATAGCGTCGTGATAGATATTAAGAAAGATATTACCAAAATAAAAGAATAATTAATTAATTTTAAAAAGCAATAAAAATAAGACGTTAGTTTACAGAGAAGGAAGACGTATAAATAGAAAAACTACGACAATAATTTGAACTTAGGACGTGGTAAATAAATACGACAGTAGTGTTGTAGGTACCGTCGTAGTACACTCCAAAATAATAAGTCGATAAATTAATCTCTCGCGTCATGGTACATAGATTTAACACGTCGTGTTTTTGTAACATACCCACATGGATTATGTTATAATATACGACGTGGATTCCATTAAAGAATAACGGACGTGGATGTTTACAATTAAACGGCGGTTTGTGTGTAAGGACCGCCGTGGGTTTTAAAGATTTATTGTATAAATTTGACTCTTTCTTTCAGTTTCAGTTTTCATTTAGGGTTCCAAGTTCTTCTGGAGGCTCGTCTTCCTCTCTCACAGACACCCATGCATCATCACTCTCTCTCACATCTCAAAGACAATAATTTGGATGTTAATGATGTATGTGTTCTAGTGTATCTCAAAGACACATTGTCTTTCTCAAAGAGAAATAGAGCTTACTCTCCAACAAATCTATGTCCACAAGAAGAAGCTTGTCATCTAGCCTTCTCACTTCCTTGATCAAGCCTTATCGGAGACTTAGTGCTTTTGAATATTCCTTGCTTTTCATCAAAAGAGATGCAAGCCTGGCCTCCACTCGCTGTCAAAGGAAAGTTCGCTTCTCAGCACGGGTCCACTGCACCATTTCTTTGCAAAGGGAAATCTGAATATCAGATGTGCCTGGTACTTTAGCTACTACATCAATAATACTACGTACAATTTTTGCCCTTTTTGCCTTGGGAATCAAGTTAAAGAAAGGCCTCAACTGGGTAAGAAGGTTACGAAGATCCTCTGCTCGATTTTCTTGTATAAGAAGACCCATCAGATTTGTGATAGCCTGTTCCTTTATCCGTAGAGCTTCAGAAGAAGAAGTTGGGTTTTCAAGAATGCGATAAAGAATAGAAATGGCTTCAGATGGGGCTTTGGCCTCTAAAGCTTGAGCAATCGAATCAGTAGTTGCTGGGAGATATGATGAAGACATTGTCAATGCTTTGAACTATCCAAGTCCTGCAGAAAGAGAACAGACCAAACTATTAAAATCAAATAATAAAATTGCCTCAGCATCTAAATACGAATATAAAAACAACGACGGTTTTTTGTTCTATCGTCGTCTTTTTTTGTTCTACAGATGTCATCGTAGTATATTAAAGTAAAATGGCGGTAGGTTTATAATTACCAACATCTTTCATTTCTACGTCAGTTACTTAATTGATTCTGTCGTTGATTTTTTGCTCTGAGACTAAGACGACGCAATATATTTGTTTTGCGCCGTGGTGTGTCTAATAAACTGCCCTAATAGGTCTGTATTACATCGTGGAAATACCATAACCGATGTGGGAAGTATTTTATATGTCTAAAGGGTTGGTACGGACCGATGTAGATTCTTTTTGTTAAACGTCGTTAAGTGTAATATAACCGAAGTGGATTTGATTTTTTAATTATAAATATAGTTTTTTTTTTCACGAGTTCTTTCAGTTTTAGTTTTCAATTAGGGTTTCAACTTCTTCTTGCCCTTTTCTCTGTCTCACCTCTTAGGAGGCAATTGTTTGGATTTTGGTGTGTGTGTGTATGTTTGTGTATCTGATTCACAAACATACACACATCACCAACGTTCAAAAAATTGTCTCTCTGAATGCAAATCTGTGGCTGCCGTCGTGAAATTTTAGGAGGCAATTGTTTGGATGTTGATGTGTGTGTGCGTTTGTCTAGATACACAAACGCACACACATTATCAACTTCCAAACAACTGTCTCTCTGATTGCAAATTTGAGGATGCCGTCGTCAAATTTCAAAGGCATTTTTTTGGATGTTAATGTGTATGTGCATTTGTGTATCTCAAAGACACAAATACACATACATCATTAACCTCTAAAATGTTGTCTTTCTGTGGTCTGATTATGATGAGGAACAGAGTTCCATTTGATAAGATTTCGTAACTCTTGGGATCTCAGAAAAATCTGATTATGTCGGCGGTTTTCTATATAAACCATCGTAGTTATTTCAATTCTTGTCATTAAGTTGATCTACCAACGTAGGATAACAAAATCCAAGAAATAACTTGTTAAAAAAATTCCTATTAAGACGACAGTTTAAATATAAGATAAGCCTTATAAAGTGAATAAATACGACGGTAATTTTAAGTTCACAATGTATCTTTTGGGATCTCAGAAAAATATGATTCTGTCGGCGGTTTTCTATATAAACCGTCGTCATTATTTACAATTTTTGTCATTAAGTTGGTCTACCGTCGTAGGATAACAAAATCCAATAAAAAAATAGTAAAAAAATAATATTATTAAGACGACGATTTAGATATCAGGGTAGACATATAAAGTGCATAAATACGACGGTAAATTTTATAATACGTCATTAAATGAAAACCCCAACTTGGTGAGAGTTAAAGATACCGTCGTAGAACTATACAAGAAAGACGTCGATAAATTTATCTTTGCCATCGTTGTACATTAATTTAATACAGCGGTATTGTGTATTATACCGAAGTGGATTTATTTGTAATTATATGGTGCCTTTTTCGAAAACTTGGTCGTGTTAACGGCGGCTTTTTTTTTACATAGTCGTCTTTACTTTCTGCGTCGGTCTATTCATACCTTCTGTCGTTCTTTGTTGGCTTAGATTTTACTCTGCGGAAATCCTTTTTCAATAAGACGTCGCTTTTTTAATTAGGTGTGTCGTTTTTTTATAAACAACCATTGGAATCTCCATTTTTTAGGTGCTTAAGTTGTTCTTACACGGCGGTTTTATAGAATCGTCGTCTTTTAAAAAACGACGGTTTTCCCTTAAACCGTCGTTTTTTTCTGGTCGTTTTTGTCACTTTTTGTAGTAGTGGATTCTGAATTTTTTAGAGTGTACTTTGCTCTGCATTTTTGCTCTGTGAGATCATGTTTTTTGAAATTAGATTTTTATATGGTTTTTGAAATTTGCTTTTGTTGTTTTTAAAAATATGGATCTAGCACAACACATCTTTCACACATATAGTTTCTAGGTTAGATTCTTGATTGGTTTCTTCAAGAATATGATATCTTGAAGGAATCGGTCTAGTTCATTTTTGAATCTATAATTATCTCTTCGAAGTTGAATTTGAGTTAAGCATATGTTCCATGGAGTGAAGAGCTGATGAAGATGCCATTTCCATGAAGACTAGCTTCTAGTGTTGCTGTGCTGAGCATGAAGATTACTCAAAGATGTAGAGCTACTTCCTAAATATATCTAGGAATCCTTCAGCTAGTTGTGTTGTTCTCTATAAGAATATTTCATGTTTAGTGAATTGCCTAGTCAAATGATGACCCCCTAACTTTTCCGAGTGGTGGGTTCCTAAGTGAACATTTTCTGGTGTGGGGGTCATCATTCCGACTAGGCAATCAACTAAGCCTAGGAAGATTCTTACAAAGATCAACCCAACAAGCTTAAAATTTCCTAGATATAGTTAAGGAAGCAATTATAACTTTGTGAAATATTCTAACTAAGCTCGGCAACATTATCAATTGATCTTCATGGAAATGGCAGCTTCACAACAACAACTCTTCGCTCCATGGTGCAAGTAGATCTCTCAACATGAACCTCAGTATATGATTTGTAGATTCAAATGCAGTTGGATTGATTTCTTCAAGATATTATAATATTGAAGAAACCAATCTTGAATTGGAACCTAGAACTAAACGTATGAATGATATGCAAAATTAGATTCAGATTTATGAAAAACATAAGCAAATTTCAAACACCGCAATTGAAATCTCATTTCAAAACCATGACCTCTCATTCAAAAATGCAGAGCAAGCAAATAACCCTAAAAATTGAAAGTGTGAGAAGTAACTCCGAAAATGCATTAGCAACCGTTTTTGTTAAAATTAGCATACCAGAAATCCATGGAGCAAAGAGTGAGGTGGCAGTAACACGTGAGAACACGAGTGAGGTGGTAAGAACACCTACAATTGGCAATGAGCTAGGCTCACGTGACAACAAGAGTGAGGAGGCAGTACCACGTGATCAAAACTATGCAAATGATGACTAGTGATATGCACTAGTCATATAGAAGGAAATCATTTTAATTTGACAAGACTGCACAATTTAAAACACCACAAATCTCAATGTTTTTAATGAGCTTGCCTAGTTAACCACACTAGGCAACTTAGTATAAACACACAAATGCAATGCAATAGTCATGAATGATTTATCTTTAATGATCACTAATTGCACATGTGCCATGTTGAACTCTATGATTTATCTTTAATTGCACCTGTGCCATGTTGAACTCTGAGCTCAGCTGAAACAACCATTCTAAAACTAGCTAATTGAGCTTGTTTAGGTTCATAAGAAATTACATTCAAGATTACAAGTTTGGCAAGAAAAGATAAAAACATAGCTAAACAAAATCCTAACATCTACTAAGATGATAATAATTAAAATACTACGTCAAGTTAATAATCCCTTATTTTGTTCGACATCATATATCAAACTTCAATGAAAAACTTTTGACGGTGTTGGGGTCATGTTGTTGAGAGCTACAATGAGCTTGTTGGACTAATGCGAAGTAGATCGAGCTCTCTTGCTCCCATGTCTGAGTTTGCGGCACCAGGCTCCAAAACACCCCGAAAAAGTTGAGACCTTAGGGAGTGCTTTGATCTTCTTCAATGGCTCTTCAGCACATTGAAAGTTTTGATGAGAATGATACATCAGCTACTGTGAAGCTATTGCTTGATGATAGAGGTGGAGCAGACGCTGGATGGGGTTTGCTTGAAACATAGTGAAACAAGTGTTCTAGCAGCTGCTACTTGTTTGATTGGGCTTCCGGCAGCTTGACGAATGCTTCGTCGTGCCTTTGGATTTCTCACCAAAAAGGTGATGCCCATGCTTTCAACTTGGCTTCAAAAGATAAATATTTCAGATCTAGAATAGGGATTTTGGAAATATATATATATATATATATATATATTGAGAAGATGGAAGAACCAGAGCTTGAATATGGTGTTTCCAGTAGTGGGAGAGTATGCTTGCCCCTCTGCTTAAGTTCAAGAACCAGGCCCCAAGAGTGCTTCGAAAAGCTCGTGGAGCCTTAGGAAGCACTTTGGTTCATCTCGCTAACAAGATAGACAATTGTTACAGATCAATATTATGGCTTGGCATGAAAAGCTTGTAGCATGGGAGCTAAGCCTTTATGAGTTTAGCATTAGAGAGAGAGAGAGAGAGAGAGAGAGAGAGAGAGCTTGGATTTCTTATGGAAACAAAGGTTCAGAGCAAGGGGAGAGGAAGATTTGGGAAGGTTTGATGAGGGAAGAGATGAATGGTGGCTTGAGAAGATTCTTCCAGCCACTTGACAAAAGCTTCGTCGCGCTCTGGGTGGTTTTCCATAAGAGAAAAAACGAAGATGGGAGAACATGACTTGGAATTGAAGGTTCTAGCAGTGAGTGAGGATGCTTTCTCTCTCTAGATGTCCCCCTTTGCTGGGTAGGAGATCCCCCCCTTTTATAGGCACTGGAAGCTCTAATTTTACCAAGTCATCCTCTCCATTTTCCTTCACTCTCTTCTATTCAATCCAATTTATGAAACCTCCCCAATCTAAGCGCATAGGGATAGAGCCTTTTGGGTTCCAAGGTTTTCCTGTGGCTAGACTCCTTCGTTTTGGGTAAGGCGCATCTTGCTTTCTCATTGGTTTTTCCTGCTAAAGCTTGCTAAGGAAGGAAATGGGTAAGACTGCTTTTAAAGGGTGTTTTATTTCTAGCCACCTGTGCATATGGGTTTGCCTTGGTTTTGACAAAGTGCTGGATATTTTGACTAATGTGAGATATTTCCAAGTATTGTGGGCTATGGCTATTGGATATTTTCTAAGGTGTTAGTTCATTTTTTTCTCTCTTATGCTTATCCATATGTTTGGGCTCAAGAAATGGGCTTGAGTTTTGGTGCTCCTAAGCAGCCCAAAACTTCAACTTCTAGATCCATCAATGGGCCTCATGAACACTCGTGACCATCCTAATAATGCACAACATCAAAACACCTTGGCCACATTTACAACCTCTCAACACACCCAAGGAAATGCAAGGGCAACTGAATCACCTTCTAGACAAAAACCTAACGGCTCTATTTTACATATTGACGCTAAGTCACCATGTACAACCAAGAGACAGCTGTAGCGAATATGCCTTGTATATACCTTTATTATATACCCTAGGGTTTCTAGGTCTTTCTATTTTTTTTTTTTTTGTATAACTTACAGCTCTTACCATAAAGAAAAAACAAGTCAGGTCATTCTTGTATTTTGTCCAAAACATTACTCTCTGTAAAAGCTTCATAAAAAGCATTCTTTCATATAAAAGCCTGAATATCTTTCACATTCATACCACAACTCGCTCAGCAAGCCCCAGGCATTCGCGTGGCTTGGGCCCACTTAACCTTGTAACATGGCTTGGTGCCAAAATAAAAGTTTTTCGATTGGTGTTGTACGTTGCTTGGCAAGTTTGTGCTCAAGCTTTTCTGTATTGCAGTGGGCTATAGTCGGGCTAAACGGTTCTTGACGGGACAGTAAGCATGGGTTCATAGAACCAATACATTTTACAAGCTCGTTATGACCTCTCTACATAGCGGGTTGAGTGTTTGCTTGGCGTGGCATGTAGACCATAACTTGCGCAAGTGCATACGACAAATTCTTGCATACCCAAGTCAGGCTTCTTTCCCGGTTAAGTGTTGTATTGGACCGAAATATATTTGGGCCTAACCTTGAATTTTTTGGGCCTCAACAAACGAGAAACATACTGAATATGGAAGCGAAATTACCTGGTTGAGATACATTTGAACTCACTCAATAAATGTATTAACGCAATCTTTTCTACACACAAAAATCAAATTAAATCAAATGTGTGAATGAAGGTAACGTCAGTCATATAGTCTTCATTCACATGATTAATACATATAATTCCTTTTCTAAGTAACTGTTACACATAGGCCTATAAAATGGACCCAATCCTAAGAAGGTTAGCCCAGGCCCTACCTAGTGACAGGCCTTTTTTACCCTAAGGGTTGAATAGGTCAAGCTGAGTCAGCCTTATCTTAAATAGGCTAAGCCAAGCCCTACCTAAGAGCTCATGTGCGGGTCGATGGGCTAGGCCAATAAAGCATGACTGATACTTAAGCTTATACACTGAAGATAATTTGTGACCATTGGCCAAGGTTATTATTGTATATGTAGTTCTTCCTTTGGAGTTGACGAAACTTTATAGCGCCCATTCATTAGTACCTAATCTACTTTTGTACACATGATTTCTCCGTCAATTGTTGGTTTGAAGTTTCAATTACGGTCATCAGATTTTCTATGCCATAGGCTATTGCATGCTCTAAATCTAAGGTTGTTGGTTTGAGTTATTAACCTTTGCCTTCAATATTTTCAATCAAGATCCTTAGGTACTATCCCTCCATGTCTCTCTATCTGTTCAGTCTCATTAACTTTTAATTTCCTTTTATGGTTTTTATGAAAAATTTATCGGCTCACAACTCATGGTAAAGTTTTCATATTCTCAAAAATGGCAAGATCCACATAAAGGCTAAGGTGGCTTTGCAGGGGAGTGACATTTAGGCTTGTAAAACGAGCCAGGTTGGGCTAGCCTGACTTTAAGACAGGGTTAACGTAGGCCCTACCCAGTGGTAGGATTTTTTTTCTCCATAAGAGTTGAACAAGTTGGGTTAAGCCAACCCTATCTTAAATAGACTAAGCCCCAGCCCTACCCAAGGGCCAAAATGTTTTGGGCTAATGGGCAGGCTGATGGGCCAGGCTTATAAAAGCATGAATAACACTTAAACTTATATGCTAAAGATAATTTGTGGCCAAGGCCAAGGTTATTATTGTATGTGTAGTTCTGCCTTTCGAGGAGACGAAACTTTACAGGACTCATTCATTAGTATCTGATATACTTTTGTACAAATTATTTCTCTATCAATTTATTGGTTTGAAGTTTCAATTATGGTCGTCTGATTTTCAATCCCATAAGCTATTGCATACTCCAACTCTGAGGTTGTTGGTTTGAGTTATTGACCTTTGCCTTCAATATTTTTAATCCAGATCTTTAGTTATTATCCATCCAAGTCTTTCTATCTGTTCAGTATCATTAACTTTAAGTTTCAATTCCTTTTTTGGATTTTAAGGAAAGTTTAATTGGCTCACAACTCATGGTAAGGTTTCCATATTCAGAAAAATGGCAAGATCCACATAAAGGCTAGAGTGGCTTTGCAGGGGAGCGACATCTAGGCTTATAAAATGGGTTAGGTCGAGCTAGCCTGACTTTAAAAGGAGTTAGCCCAAGCCTTACCTAGTAGTAGACTTTTTTTGGCCTTAAAGCTTGAACATGTAGGGTCGAGCCAACCTCATCTTAAATAAATTAAGCTCAAGTTCTATCCAAGGCCCAAAAACTTACGGGCTCATGGGTAGGCCGATGGGTTGAGCCTATAAAAGCATGAATAAGACTTAAACTTATATGTTGAAGATAATTTGTGGCCAAGGCCAAGGTTATTATTGTATGTGTAGTTCTACCCTTCGAGGTGACGAAACTTTACAGGGATCATTCATTAGTATTTGATATAATTTTCTGCAAATTATTTCTTTGTCAATTTGTTGGTTTGCAGTTTCAATGGTCGTCAAATTTTCAATGTTATAGGCTATTGCATGCTCAAACTCTGTGGTTGTTAGTTTGAGTTATTGACCTTTGCCTTCAATATTTTCAATCTAGATCCTTAGGCACTATCCCTCTAGGTCTCTCTATCTATTCAGTCTCATTAACTTTCACTTTCCTTTTTTTCGTTTTTGTAGAAAGCTTGGTTGACTCACAACTCATGGTAAGGTTTCCATATTCAGAAAAATGGCAAGATCCACATAAATCTAGGGTGGCTTTGCAGGGGAGCGACAACTAGGCTTGCAAAATGGGTTTGGTTGGGCCAGCCTGACTTTAAGAGGGAATAACCCAAGCCCTACCCAGTGTTTTGGCCCTAAGGGTTGAACATGTATGGCCCGGCCAACCCTATCTTAAATAGACTAAACCCAGGCCCTGCCCAATGGCCAAAACTTTTAGGTTTACGGGTTGGGCCTATAAAAGCATGAATGTCACTTAAACTTTTATGCTAAAGATAATTTGTGGCCAAGGCCAATGTTATTATTGTATGTGTATACATAGTTCTGCCCTTGGAGGTGACGAAACTTTACAGGGCTTATTCATTAGTATCTGATATACTTTTGTACAAATTATTTCCCCGTCAATCTATTGGTTTGAAGTTTCAATTATGGTCGTTAGATTTTCAATGCCATATTCCATTGCATGCTCCAACTCTTAGGTTATTAGTTTGAGTTATCGACCTATGCCTTTAATATTATCAATCCAAATCATTAGGTACTATCCCTCTAGGTCTCTTTATCTGTTCAGTCTTATTAACTTTCAATTTTCTGTTTTGGTTTTTAAGGAAACCTTGGTTGGCTCACAGCTCATGATAAGGTTTTCATATTTAGAGAAATGGCAAGATGGCTTTGCAGGGAAAGAACAACTAGGCCCATAAAATAGGTCGAGTCGAGCTAGCCTGACCCTAAGGCCCAATTTCGTTCATGGAAAATGAGGCTTGGGAATGAGAATTCAATTACTTTCCCATGTTTGGTAAGTTCAGGCATGGGAAATGGTTGTCTGGCACATGGGAAAGTAAGGGAAAGTGAAGCCCTCCTCTTAACTTGGGTTTTGTTTTTCCTCATCATGGGAAAGTTTGGGAAAATGAGCCAACATTCAATGCACAATTTTCATGACTATTTTGTCCCTATGATACAATTTATAATTACAACGTATCATTAAATGCATTCTTTTTTTATTTGATTTAATATGGGCATAATTGGAAAATTATACAAATTTTGTTTTCCATTCCTACTCAAAACAAACATGGGAAAGGAAACAAAGTGAAATCTAAGTTACTTGCCCGACATTACCAAACGTGAAAAGAATCTTTCGTTCTCATTCCTTGGGAAATGACATAGAAAGTGATTTCTCAAATCCATTCCGTGAACCAAACGGGGCATAAGAGGTTTAGCCCATGTCCTACCCATTGACAGGCATTTTTGGCCCTAATGGTTGAATGAGTCGCGTCGGGCCAACCCTATCTTAAATAGGCTAAGCCCAGACTTACCCAAAGATAATAAAAAAAATTCAAGCTTATGGGCGGGTCAATGAGTTTGGCCTCTATGGCCCTATCAAATAGGCTGAATATAATTAATTAAATGTCATTATGCTTAATTAAATCCAATGATCATTAATACTAGTTTACTTTTATAAAGATCTTAAAAGTAATGATAATTCATGTTAATAGTAAATGGGGTCATTATATTCTTTCGAATCTTCTAATTAAATACAACCCTAATTCATGTTAGTTTAATTTATAAAATATTATTTATTAACTTAAATATTAGGTCGTGCCGGATCGCTCATGGACTTAGAAATTGTGGTCTAAACGCTACCCTTTACACAACGAATCGGGCTAAACCTCCCATAGTACTGGCTTGAGCCAATTCATATCTAAAAAAATAGGGCTGAATTCGGACTAACCCATCGAGTTTGGGCCATTTATACAAGCCTAGTTACACATTGATAGCTATAAGAGCTACTCACAAATGTCACAGTTGGGAGGATTAAATTGTATATATATATTAAAAAAATAAAAATAAAATAAAAAATTGATGCCTAACTTTGTAGAGGCAGGGAATATCCAAATGCATTTTCGGTCCAGAATAGTAGGGTCAACATGAACACAGCTTTATATAGCAGGGTAAGCGTGACTTGTAAAGTAAAACAGCATGAAGTGTTTATATATCTGCATAGGATGCGACCATTACCAAAAGTCGATTTATGGTCCCAACAACATCTAAAAACAGTTGAAATCATGAAGACGTGGATACAAATCTCTGTTCAAAAAAGCCTCGGATACAAATCTCTGTTCAAAAAAGCCTCTCCATCTGAATCTTTGTCCCTCCATTTTACTTCAAAAAGCATGCCATAAGCTTCATCGGCTGACTCATGAGCTGTCCATTTCGCAAGCAAAATGCAATCTTCAACTCCAACATTGCAGCATCCAACGCAGCACTCAGCTTTAAGCTTTTGAGAAAGCATTTGCATGCATTTCGCATATTAAAAGAAGTGTCCATAATTAACCAAGTAACAAATATATATTCTTTCACGCAAATTGAAACTTCCACATTGCTCATAAAACTCATGCTCTGCAAAAGTATTAAAAGACCAACAACAAGACGAAAGTTTTGCTTTGCCTTTTCAAATATTTATTCCCATCCAAAAATTAAAGCCGCTTCCTATAAAAGCCAATGCCATCTATTCTATTAAAGTGAAAGAACAAAAGTAGTGAAATGTGTTTCAAAATAAATCAAATTGCTACTTTTATTGGGCCCAAGCCTCAACTCAAATTCAAAGGTTTTTGAGTCAGCCCAAGAGTTGGTTTGGCCAAATCGCAAGGCTGAATAGATCAGCCCAATTTGGTTCATTTTACACCCTTATCTTGGTTATTTCTATTATGGAATATATAAATCGACAAGGAAAATATAGAGGTTAAAACCACTACCCTTTTGTGGGTAGTGGTTTTAACCTTTTTGTAGTAGTTGTAGTAAGCCCTTGTGGCTATTGTATTTGTATTGCTCTCATAGCGTAATTTATGAATGCAATTTTTCTTCCGTTAAAAAAAATTAAAAACACTTCGGTGTGATCCTTGAGCTGGTTTTTTTTTTTTTTTGTTTTGTTTAATAAGAGTTTGATTGGGGCTGCTTGCAAGCAATTATCTTGGTTGGGCCACTGTCACCCCCTTAATTCTTTTACCAGAACAAACATACCCTATCAAAATTTTGGCCAGAGCCTATTTATCTTTTGTATTTTGTCAACCAAATTGTACCAATTAATTACGTCAACTGGCAATTTGTTCATGCTGGCTAAAATGCATGGGCCTCTTAAGCTCAATGAATTGGAGGACTTTGAATGGACAAAGAATAATGATCTACGGGTACCCATATCTCAGTTACACATAGCTAATCTTTCCGGACACCCATGCCTAATTTCTTCGACACCCAAAGTTTGTCTAAACTTATTATTGCTTGGGCCTATAGACAAGTCGGTGGACCGTTGCTCTGGGTTTCGTTTTTTCCAGTAATTGTTTAAAATTGGATTAGATTGGATTATACTAAACTGTATTAACTTCTTTTGTACAACCGCATTTGGGAGTAGCCTAAGTTTTTGATCTTTGATATTTTGGAGTTTGGAGTGTTAAGCTTTTGGCATTTTGGATTGTATTTTGACGTTATGGAATTATTGATGTGAATTTTGACATTTTAGGATTTTTTTTTTCAGAACAAGCAAATTTTATTAATAAATGGGTAAATACAAGAGATGTACAAGAAGAACACACTCCAAATGGAGGTTCTTGCATACAATAAATCCAACAAGACATTGAGTAATAACTATTACAAATTCAATTCCAATTCACTCAGAGTTGACAGATATATGATCAAGAAGCATTTACAGAGTCTACAGAGAGACCATGAGAACAATGGATTCTGCATGAACAGGAAATAGAAGCACCAAAAGTGAAAGAGTCTTACCGCTCAACATCCACTAGCAAAGAAGGCCACAACACCTTCAACATTCCACATGATCTCACAACACCCAATATGAAACCATCTAAATCTAGCAATTTTACCTCCTCAACATTAAGGATTTTAAAAGTCAGTTCAAAAAGACTGGAGATAAACAAAACCTAACACAAAATTGGGGAGAAGCAAAACCCAGCGTAAAACTGGGGAGAAAAATCTCTCTACAACATGACGGGGGAGAGAGTCACCTAGTTTATTAGCTAAATGGTTGGTTTTAAGGGAAAATACCTTGAACCAAAGGGGATTACAGAGAAAAGAGACCTAGAAGAAAGGAGAAGAAGGAAGAAGGGTCGGACAATTTAGGAATTGGGAGGTAAATTTTAACATCATGCAGTTTGCCAACAGTTGAATCCAATACTTTTGTTAACCAGAGTAGAAAGAGAGTATTTGTTAAGAGTCATTTTATCTCAAGCTTCTAGAGGCCTTGATGTAGAGATTTGACTTGGTAACAAGTGGCAAACTACCAACCAAAGAACAAACAAACACATGTGCCCTATCCCCACCACAAAAGATGAGCTTCATCCCATGTTCAACTTAAACCTTCCTAATCCATTCTTCTCCTAAGTCCTACTTCATATTCCAACTTCTATACTTCCTTGCATCCAATTACTTTTGTAATGGCACTCACTTTTATTTCCTCACTATCCATTAAATCCTTAACCACTTCTTCTCCAAATCCAAAGGCTCCCCCAATTCGTCTGCAATCCCTCTCCAACAAGCCCTTTTCACTGGTCTGCCAATTAGACCCTGAGAGACACCATTTTCATGGTAAGCATTTCTTTTCCTAAATAGCATATGTAAGCTACTGTTTGTGATGAACATCTAAGTTTCAAGCATACTAGCTTACTGGGTTTTCTCAAAAAGGTTAGATTGTTCCAGCAAGCAATGCAAGACAGTTAATGAAGATTCGAAGAAATGGAGAAGCATTGTCTCAGCAGCAATGGCAGCTGCAGTTATTAGCTTTAGCTCTGGCATGCCCGCCATTGCTGATCTCAATAAATTTGAAGCTGACACACCTGGTGAATTTGGGATTGGATCAGCTGCCCAATTTGGTTCTGCAGACCTCAGGTCCCATTTCTTTTTAGAAACTGTATGTTGCAAGCATTTTTGGGTTCTGAGTATAAAGGTTGAATTCCCTTCCAATGTTGTTATGCAGGAAAGCTGTACATGTGAATGAAAATTTCAGGTAATTTTTCATCTCTGCGTCATGTTTAGCCATATGCCATAGCCCATAATTTGGACCAATTTTACAAAGAAAATAGATGAAAAGAAAAGTTGCTGATTTTGTTGTTGCTATCTGTAACATGGTGTTTTGTTTGATTGCAAGCTTGCTGCTTTATGGCAATTTTTTTCAGTTTGTGCAATCTTGTATTTAAAATCAATCTAAATGACTAATACAGAAGAGCCAATTTCACTTCTGCGGATATGAGGGAATCTGATTTCAGTGGTTCAACATTCAATGGTGCATACCTTGAGAAAGCAGTCGCATATAAGGCAAATTTTGCAGGTAACATTGCTGTTGTTGAACGTCGTATCGTACACTTATAGAGAAACCGTAATATGCACAAGTGACGTTGAGACTAGAAGTACAAATTGAAATAACTATAGCATTTTCATCATCCAGTAAATAATTCACATCAGAAAGACAGAAACCCCCACTTCATCATTATTTCCATTCCTGAGAGGTCATATCCATCCCAGCCCTGCAAGTTAGAGTATTTCTTGTATGCCTTTGTCACACCGTTGCATAATGCTCTATTGAAACCTGCACTTATTTGGCATTTCAAAAGTTCTTATATTGTTCAAAGATTTGCAACCCAGCTACTGCATCTTTTCTTATCATGATCCATGATCCAGGATCCAGGATTGGTATCTTTGCCTAGGAATCTTATTGCATTGGTATCTTACAACTAAACTAATCTTCACAACTGTATCAGGTGTCAATTTTCATACACAAAATCTTTAATTTGTTAACATCTTCTGACATTTGACAGGTGCAGATTTGAGCGACACATTGATGGATCGTATGGTATTGCCTGAAAGCTCAGCACAAAATCCTTAACCATTTGACTTCGGCATAGTTTTAGGCACAGTTTTGATATTAAACTTGAAATAGTTAGTTGAAAGACTACCTAGTTTTATTTCCATTGCTTAAGAATTATGATGATTACAGGTCCTTAATGATGCTAATCTCAAAGATGCCGTGCTTGTTAGATCAGTTCTCACCCGAAGCGATCTTGGGGGTGCCCTCATTGAAGGTGCTGACTTCAGTGACGCCGTCTTGGACCTCCCCCAGAAGCAGGTACTGACCTAGCCTTCTATATTTCTACAACTGTGTTGGAAATTTGTAACATTTTCTTCTTTAGCATGCATATTCCTACTAGTTCTTGGGTTTGTTCATATAGGCTCTTTGCAAGTATGCAAGTGGGACGAACCCAACCACAGGGGTGAGCACAAGAGCAAGCTTAGGTTGTGGGAACAGTCGACGAAACGCTTATGGCACTCCCTCATCCCCTCTGCTAAGTGCTCCGCCTCAGAGACTGCTTGATCGGGACGGATTCTGTGATCAAGGCACTGGTCTTTGTGATGTAAAATGATTCCAAGGCATGGTAATTAGTTTTACCAACATCATTGATCGCATACGATAAATGTGTGTAGATATGTACGAGGGATAAAAGAAAATGCAGAACCAAAACTACCTGTACATCCTTAAAGCCTTAACTATGATACACATCTGAAACAGAAGGAATCAGTTGTTGATTATGATCATATCTTGAGTAATGTATTGATGAGAAAAGTTTTCCAACTTCTGTTGCAATTGGAGTATCCTGATCAGTGCTACTTTCTATCTCATTTCCCATGACTCTGATTTCAAATTTCACTTGGAGCCGGTTTACAGTATGCAATAAGAGGAGGATTTGTACAAAGCAGCGTGAAAGAAATTAGGATTTTTGCAGTCATCTATTTCAAACCAAGACTAAAACGGGTACAGAAAATTGTTCAACTTCAATTTTTCTAGACTTTGCATCCTGTAATTTAACAATTAGGAAACAAAAACACAGGAAAAAAGAAGAAAGAAAACCTGGGTTTAGAGAAGCATCTGATGGAACTGCACGTTCTTAATTCCTTACCAACCCTTGACAGTCCAATGCCGAAACAAAGTGCACTGTGTGTGTTTTATTCGCTTGGTTTCCACTTGCTTGTGCATTCGACCACAACTACAAGTTAAATTCTCCTCTTTAATTAGAAAGTTTTGTTTTTCTTTGAAATCAAATAGATATCAAATGCAATTCATATACCACAAAATAATGATATTAAAGTCATTTTAATTTGAGACACCGAGTTATTAATAATAGGCTCACAATTCTTAAAAAGTAATATATTTCTAGCTTTCCAAATTTTCCATATAATCAAAAGGGCAATGTGTACATCCAAAGATGAGAACAAAAGGAAATTAGCAAATAAACTGCTTTGACAATTCATAGCAATTGTTATGTTACATGATTACAACAAATCACTTTGACAAAACAGTAAACATAAAACAAATAGCTACTTCCTCTGTGCAGCAGGCAATATCCGTTCCGAAGGAAACCTGGAAACTCTTAGTATGACTTTGCAAAAATAGCTACTTCTTCTGCAGGGTTACCAGTCATCAAGCATGATTTAATCCCACGAGGCTGTTCAAAAGGAAAACACCTAATGGTTGCCCCCGTTTCTTCTTTTACTCTTAACTCCTCTTTGTCACTGTACCAATCATTGGAGCTCAATATCAGCATCAGAAGTGCAATTCATATTTATTGAATTAAAAAAGTCAAGATAAACATACCCAGCAGACCATGGACCTCTTGCCCATTTTCCCTGGGAGATTGCAACTTTGAGTTCATCATATGAGCTGACATCCACAATATTGCTGCCAAAAAACCTCTCTTCTTGTCAATTCCTCCATAATTTTCCAACAAAGTAAGAGGGAATAATAAATGTTAAGATGATTTGAGTACTACTACTATCAATTCAATTCTTTTTACTAGATGCCTTATAAAACTCTATCAAACAGAAAGCATCTTAAGACCGTAGAGTGATAAATGTTGGAGCAAGAAAGCACCTATCCCGAAATGATTTTGCTTTTTCCAAAAGTGACGACTGGATCTCATCCAACTTGTCCTTGATATAAGCCTCCAAAACCGAAGGCTCCATGGATATTCCAAAAACCTTCCCTTGCTTTCCAGGAACATCTCTTCTAGATACAACCACACTCTGGCTTGAAACATCACGAGGGCCAATTTCAATCCTTAAAGGGACTCCCTTAAAAAATTAAGGCCTGTTATTGGGGTGATTGACAAGAAGAGAACATTTTCATGCAGCTACTGATATCTTAAAAGAAAATATATTGTAAACAGCTTCTTCTAAAAGATAGATCCCATACATTATCTGTGCCTGCATCAGAATCAGCACTCAAAAGAAACGATTAACTCACAGGAAGTATATGTTCACATGTGACCAATACCAGTCTAAGAATGAGGAAGGCTCATTTTATTCATAAAAGTATCAGGCGAACATCCCAGTCAACTCTCATGCAAGTCAAACAATGAGAATGAATGAGATGGCTAATAGATGTAAGTTTTTCAACTCGTGTCACAGAGAACTTCTAAATATATAAGTTGCTCTCAAGTCATACGAATGATATGCCAAAAGTAACACACCAAAGAGTACCAATTTCTGCTTTATCTTTAAGGATAAACACAAACCTTCATCTCCCAGAAATTGAATTTCCATCCTGGTGTTCTTTGATCAGAGTCATCAAGTTTAACTTTAATGCCTGCAGCATGCAGTGCTTCCTTTACAGATGATGCAGCATTAAGAACTACTGCTCTATCGTCATCCTTCTTCCAAATTGGTATGATCACCACCTAAAGCAACCAATGCAGTTTTTTATAAGAAAAAAAAAGGCATGCATGCATACACGCATGGACACATAAAACACACTAAACAAGCACACCAAAATGAACTTTAAGCATGACAAAGTATCCATTCTTATGAGAACAAAGAATGCTAAACTCTAAATAATTTTGTGGAGTGGGAGAATATATTAATCCGACTACAATACACCAGAAGATCAAATGGATGCTTTCTGTTTCAAAAATTTCTTAACCAAACGGTGAACTATAACAATACAAAATTGACAAACACATCCAAACAATCTGGATACAGAATTTCTCTCAAACACAAGGGACAATCTAACCATGGATTCGATGTCCATCGAAAGCAAGTCCTAAGCCGGCTTCCATGTTACTGTTCTATTACGAAAAAACTAAAAGAACCCAATATGTGGAGTTATCAAAACAGAACAGAGTGCCTTTCACTGTGACATCATTAATTCCCCTTTATGCATCGGAATTTTCAATCAATGAGATACACCTTATAGATTTGTCACAAAATAACAAGCCAGGAAAAATCGACACAAATGCTCATCTTGAACATATTCTGTAGTTAGATTACTCCACCACTGTCTTGCTCCTCTGCTTATGAAGTTGTTCACATCTATTGCATTTGCCAAACATATTAAGGAATCAATCCCAATAAATTGCGACATTAACCAAACTCACAAACAAGTTTCCAGATACTCCTGTACTCAGAATATGCTAAGATACTGACATCGATGAATGACGGACTGTACTTCCCAAAAAGTCTGTTTTGAAGACAGTCTTACTGCAGCTTTTGATTTACATACGTATAAGCAAATCACCACAACTCTAGAAGTACGCATTAGCAACATAAAATGCAAAAAGTTCTCCAACTTTAGCTTACCTGTATCGGTGCAATCTTTGGGGGAAGCATTAAACCTGTATCATCTCCATGGGTCATGATAATACCACCAACGAAACGGGTACTGACAGCCCACGAAGTCTGCCATACATGTTGCCTTAGTCCACTTTCATCAGTAAACTGTGCAAGCACAAATTTTGGTCAAATGGATCATATACAATTAAAGCATACATGAATAATGATTAGTCAATTACAGGAAACAATGATATAAATTGAAGACTCTAGAAGGAGGATTAAAGATCCTATTCCCTTAAATAGAATACTACAAATGAGGCTTCAATTTCTTGAAGCATCAGGAATAAAACTGCAAGGACAGCACTATCATAGAAGAATACCTGTGTTCCAAAGGCCCGAGAAAAATTCTGCCCAAGATTGTGGCTGGTTCCAGCCTGTAATGCCTTCCGATCACCCATCATAGCTTCTATGGTATAGGTCTTCACAGCACCAGCAAATGTTTCCACTTTTGACTTTCGACCTGCAATAACAGGTATTGCAGTTTGCTCATAAGCAAATTTTGTATACACGTCAATCATCTGTATAGCCTGCAAATCAGCAGCAGTACTGCATTAACCAAATGGTACTCATTTTGCTACTGTTTAAGGGCAATCATTATGTCAGATGCAAACCTCTTTCTCTGCCTCCTCTGGAGTGGCATGAGCAGTATGACCCTCCTGCCAGAGAAATTCAAGAGTCCTCACAAAAGGTTTCGTCCGCATCTCCCATCTTGTGACATTCGCCCACTGAATTAAATTAGCCATGACAAAATACCAAAATTTAACCCAAAATTCCTCTAATGAAAGTTGAAGCACGCTGCAAATGATGTGAGAAAGCATAATACCTGATTAACCATAAGGGGAAGATCACGGTAACTATGAATCCACTGAGTGAACATGTGATTTACTATGGTTTCACTTGTGGGTCGAACCTGCACACCTTCGGTCATAATTATTCAGTAACTTCAATAGTTTGAACACAATAGTTCAGCTTATACAATCAAATACAAAATATGAAAAGAGTTCGCGATAGAGGACGACATACCACAAGTTTCTCTTCAAGCTCCTTCCCTCCTCCTATTGTCACAACTGCTAATTCAGGACTAAATCCTTCAACATGACTAGCTTCTTTCTCTATAAATGAGTAGGGTATAAACTGCAGCATTCCACATAATCAAACAACACTGAGTTATAACTTGTAAGAATATATTAAAATTTGGAATAACATAAAACCAAAAAATTAAAAAAGCATTGTAATTTAATAATACCTGTGGGAAATACATGTTACTGTGACCGGTCTCCTTGAATTTCACATTCAGATAATCCTACAAAATAAATAACAATTTTTTATAAGCCCCTAAATTTAATTTTAAATTAAGGCAACAAATACAATCCAATGCAAGTAGTAGAGCTAGAATTACTTGAATGGCTTCCCAAATGGCGTAACCGTAGGGACGAATGACCATGGTGCCGCGAACCGGACCGTAATCAGCGAGCTCAGCTTGCTCAATGACATCGAGGTACCAAGCATTGAAGTCCTTCGACCGAGGAGTAACGGCTTGGTCCTGGACTCGGTTGCTTTTCTGAGTGTCGACTCGGTCATCGGTCTCGGATACCGTGGTCTGAGCCGAGAAGGAGGCCGCGAATACTGGAGTACGGAGGATGTGGTGGTGGTGGCAGCGGAGAACAGCCGGAGAACGGCGGGAGACGGAGGGCAAGAAGAGCGAGCTCAGAGAAGGTAATCTCAGTGACACGACCATTTTTGGGGGGCTCAGGGACTTGGGAGAGAAGGGAGAGAGATGAGGTTTATGATGCGGGTGTTACGCGGTGAGGCTACATTGGCTGTAATGGTGTTTCAAGTTTCTGATCCGTTGATCTGATATCTCACGGTCTCTGATTGGTCAGTAGATCACCGATCGATTTTAGAGTTTGGTCAATCTTTCAGTATGGGTTGGGTTCTATTTGGGCTTGGCCCGTCAAGGAATTAGAATTTTCAAGTCTTTTGGCTAGCCCAATTACTGATGGAGGCTAGGATAATTAGTTAGGATAAGAACAAATTGATGGTCATTTCCCTCTAATGTAATTTTTTGAGTAAGTACTACACAACTATTATGCCGTTCGAACTTGAGACCTCAGGTTTGCAAGTTAAGGCTATTTTTCACTAGGGTAGACCCCGTTGGCCCCTCTAATGTAATTAAAAGAAAATAAAAGGGCTTCTTTAGCAATTGGATGGAGCTGTGAGATTTCACTTGGAATGAAAGGATTGGAGTGTGATTAGGCAGTAATGAGATTTAAGCGTAAAGCATTTTGAGTTGAAGATTTAATATCTAGAATTTATATACAAATCTAAAATGGCAAAGTTATAGACATAAACACAATATCAACATCGAAAAGATGAGTAGTTATCTTCTTTTTTTCATCGTCACATCGGAACTTCCATCTATTAATTATGAATCAAGATGTATATCAGTAGGATGGTAAATGCCGAACCATCCCACGTCATTGCCTCATTACAAGTTAAAAGAAAACCAAGCAAGAGAATGAGCCACAACAGTGCACTTAGAAGAAATGATTTACATGAGAGCCACGGAACTAGTTATTAACTTGATCCAGGTGCTCATTTGATGCAAAGCTTTCCCTACGTTGATTCAAAACCAAGGTAGTCCGAGAAATTCCTACCTTTCCGTATATATTTTAGTTTCCGCTGCTCTTGGCAGGCAAAACAACTTATTGCATGGACCATACCATGAAAACAATATTGTTACCATGAAGCAGATGGGGCGTGTGGTGTGTGGCATGGCATCTACACAAATATTGTAATCATTGGGCCGGCCTGCATGCTGGTCCTCACCAAATTGTTCATTCTTATCTCCCCATACATAACCCGGATGGGCACATTAATAGAATATCTCCTGTAAATGTGTTCAATAAGCGCTCATGCCTGCATTCGAAGGGTGTTTTATTATCATGTGCGCTACATGCGATTTAAAGATTTCTTATTGTGTTTATAATTTTTCTAGATGTTGGGTGCAATAATCTGCATTAACTTAGGATTAAGCTCTATAGTTTGTTGGTATTTTCCCTAGTGTTATTTGGGTTAAGAATAGAGGTAATTAAAGAGGAGGAAGGGGCATATAGGCCATGTTTGGTGACTAGTATTAGATTGGATTGGAAGAATCACTAAATCTAAGGTATAGTGAAGGTGGAAATGAAGGTAGGGGTGAATGACTTTCCATGTTGGGAGGATTAGGGGAATTACTTATGAGGTGTTGTTATCCTACCATTTCGTGGAAATTAGATGAGATAAGTTTTCTTCATGAATAATCCATTTTATACCTTCAACTTGGTAAAAAAAAAAAAGCATTTCTTCCTTAAACATGTTAAGGAATATTCAATCCAATCCAATCCAATACTAGTCACCAAACATGACCATAGAGGCAAATGAAGTCGGTTCGCAATGACATGAGAGCTTTTTACAAGTTGATGAAGAGTGTCATAAAAGCTAATATATAGCAAAGCACACCGTAAAAGTGGTAGGGAAGCCTATATTTTTGTTCCTAGATGTCAAGTTTGAGCCCATTGCTTGGACTTTACTTTTCTCTTTCTTATCAAGTGGACAAACAACATGCATCAACCATCAACAAATAATAAAGCAGAGCACTGAAACAAAACAACCATCAATTTGTCCCCTTTTTGGGGGGCCTCCAATCAGGGAATGTGCCCTCCTTCCCTCTCAACTCTCATCCTCTTTGTCCATGTGTGTCGCTCGCTCTGCCCTCAAAACCCTAGCTTAAAAACCCAGCTTTCTCAATGTCAATGTACAACTTTATAACGTCTGTATATATATAGGTGATAATGTAGAGCTATAGCTAGGTCTGTATTTTGTACTATGATATATAGGGTACATAAATATTATGATTATGTATATATATAGGTGATAATGTAGAGCTATAGCTAGGTCTGTATTTTGTACTATGATATATAGGGTACATAAATATTATGATTATATATACACACGTACGCATCCCCAATTATTGTATGTATATAGAATGTAGCAGGCATACAAAAGTTTCTTTTTTTCTGAGTTTAGTGTATCAAGACTCTACTTTGTATAAATGAAGGGCATACGAATGAGATGGTCAACCTCTCAGCCTAAATAAAGAGCTAGCTTCGTCTGCGTCTATGTTATCTCTACCTCAGACAATAATTTAATTTCTCAGAAAATATGTCACCTAAATGTCATATATATACTTCATTCAGTAGTGACAAAGAATGACATCACCAAAATAAATAGTGATATATAAGATCATATTGATCGATGCGCATATGGGCATGCATTACCATATGTTACAATCTATGCTTCATAACTCAACAAGCTTCATTCTAATATTGTTGTACAGTCCAGCGTGACCCAATTATTAAATCTGATCCAATATCGATATTGTCGATAACTTAATCATCTACTTGAGTTTAGGCCCAATAAATCCATCCAAAGCATCGCGTTATTAGTAGTTAGTGAACAAATATTCTTTTGTAGACTATTTTAGTACTTTTCCAACGTGGGATTATGCACACATTCACATCTAGGGCTTGATCAAGTCACACAATCGCAAAATCTTATTTAGTTGACATGTTTATCACCACATATTAATTATGTGATAGAAGTAGTTACTATTACATTCTCAAAAATTAATAAGTTCTTAATTAGGATGTGGACCAAAAATTATTTATGATATACACAAATATGCAATGGCATTCAATATTTAAGGATAACATAATCGCTGTCTAGTGGTTTTGCAAAGGCAGAACAAATGAGTAGTCGTAGAGGCCAGTCCTGGACTCCGGGAACTGTGGAGCTTAAATTGGGATTTAAGAAATGGCGACTAAGGAAGGACAGGATTAATGATGCTGCTTTTCTTCACATGCCGCTGTAAAGAATGATGTTTATTATCCTAGTCCGCCACAAAACACATGTAATGTTGTTATGTGAACAAACCCTAATTACTCATTCAGTTTCACACTTGTCTGCTTATTGTTCTGGATTTTGCTGGCCGGGTGAAGCAATCTCTCTCTCTCTCTCTCATGTGCAGGCCAGCTGACAGAAAATGAATAATGTCAGTCTTTAGTTTGGTCCTTTCTTTTATGTTAAGTGACGCAAGAAAAAGTTAAGTAAACAAATAAAACCCAGCACGTCAAACTCTCTTTGGTCAGAAAGAAAGCACCCACTTTGTTTTTATCTTTTTCTTCTCTGAAGAGTCCATTTCCCGAGCATCTCTCTCTCTCTCTCTCTCTCTCTCTCTCTCTCTCTCTCTCTGTGAGATAGAGAGTTTTGATGCATTATGAGTCCATGAGAGCACGCCCAATGATGTTGTCCCTTCAGAATTTGCCATTGCTTAAAAGGGATTTTCATGCTTGACTTCAACTCAAGTAAGAGAAGAGAAGATGCTCTCAGGTCAATATTCCGTAGCAACCACACTCATTATTTTAACACTCTCAGACTTTTTCCTCCTCATATTTAAACCCCCCCTATCCTGTACCCCTGGGTATAATTTTAAAATGAACTTCACGCGGGTCCAACAAATCTATATCTGCAAAACTTGTTGCTGGGAAGCTAGCTGAGGTGGGTGACTGATATCTAAATAATTTAAGCATGGATGTGCTGCATGCATGTTTCAACGCATTCACCTCTTCTATTGTATTGTGTTCTATTGTGCTTCCCAGTTCTATCTGATTTTTATGTTCTAGTTTCATCAACAAACTGAGGGAACCTCGAATATCTTGTCGAAGAAAAGCGATTCTAGCTGTTTTCGAGTGAGTCATCTTCTTTCAAGGTATGCCAAATGGTCTCTTTGGTATCACATTCAAATTCTAAAACCTAAGTTAATAATTAAATGTTGCAACACATCGTCATGCTAGTTTGGCCATCATCTTCTTTAATTTCTGCACAATAATAAGTACAACTCTTTCAAGTTATGCTATTGTTATCTATTCCAGAAACTAAACCATGGGGAGCCGGGAAAACTTAGTTGTTAATTGTGCCAATTCCTTTCTTATTTCTCAGTGGAAGATTGGAAAATATTTCTCTCAAACAGCTCGCCATTGCCTTCTATACAAAGCCTCCTTTGAATTTATTTTTTTGTTGACAGAATTCATTTTTTTCCAGTTAGAATTGTTGCAACAGATCGACTAAATATATATTGAACAAAGTTCTAACTGACTGTATTAACTACCACTAATTCCAGATGTCCCAAATCACTTTGTGTTTTTTTCTCTTCGATCGCCACCTTATATACATACGTGGAGTGCATGCATCACAATTGTAGGACTAAATCAAGAATAGATCTTGTTGATAGTATATCGTCGGTAAATTAAACCCTATCCGCCCTTAGGCGATTAGTTTTGAGTTCGATGCTCTAATTCTATTATCAAAAGTTGGATACTTAGGCCAACATATGCTAACAGTCTGCAAAGACAGAACCTTTCCTTAGCATACGAATTTCCAGGAAGACAAAACCTTTCTTCGCCAGCTTACACTCTTATGATCCTTACTTTGATTTCTCTTTCAATTTCGCAAACTACAAGAGGCAGTCTTGCTCAAATATTAATTATACGAATTAAAAGCATTTTCGAAACAATATGCCACAATCAATTAAGCCACTCGGTCTTCTACCTTTCATTTATGCCCACCGTATGATCATCATGTTCTTTCAAGTACTTAACAAAATTGTATGTTCCAAAAATATCTCAGGACAACCACATACCAAGAATTCTACCAAGTCATTTAGTCTGGAAACAATTGATTATATGATAAAAAATACACACACACACAATTGATTACATTTCTCATGAAGTATAGAGGCCATCATTGTGTCACTGCTGCTGCGTGCTTCATGTATAACATGTATTTGATCGAGTAGACAGAGAGTTTTACTCAGTAAATCACAATAATCAAACAGAATACCGAGCCATGCGAAATAACGAAAAATACATTCAACAAATATATTGGCAACAAGTACTGCTACGCCATACAGTCCACGTAGTCTTGACTAAGTTGTTTTGTAATTAAACATATATGTTCTACCTAGCTAGCTGCCTAGTATTTCATTAAAACATCAAAGGCCACAAAAGTTGAGTAGGGTAAAGAAATAGCATTGTGTTTTCTTATGTACAGCAGATGGATTATAATAATATTGTGTTTTCTTGATCCCTTTGAAGTACTGTACCTCCTACGATTAATTAGTATCATGTATTGGCTAATTATATGTAATATTCATGTTCTGATCATTTCCACAGATCAATTTGGCAACTAGAGGTGGATGTTGAGGCATAGTCCTGCCCTAAATTTTCATTGTCTGGCCTTCTGGAAGACTCATTGGCCAGCATGTTGGCCACATGAAACATTGATGCTGCATTGGAGTAATTTGTAACTTCCTTGGAAGCATCTTGCTGGTCCTGGCTCAGCTGCGACGCAACAAACTTGTCGAGCACACGCCAATCGGTCACCTGATCAACAGATTGCTGATCATTATTGTTGTAAAGCACCAATGACGATGACGATGAGTTGAACATGTTTTGCTGCTGATTGATGTGCTGCTGCAATTGCTCCTCTTGTGTGAGTGTGGAAGACTGCAACATTGAACCATATGGGGCTGACTGAGGAACCTTGGGGCTTTCTAATTGAGGGAGATGGAGGAAAGAATCATGGTGGTGATGATGTGGCATGTTGTACTGCAAATCAAGCTCTTGTTTGCACTGGGAATAGTGCTGCTGCTGCTGGTTATATGGTGAGGCATAAGGGTGGGAAATTGATCTCCTTGGAGATTCAAGTTCTGGCATGAATGAGACTTGGTCATACCAACATGGTGACTCGTAATCACCTATTTTCCTCACTGTTGCCAATCTCTTCTTGAAAACCCTACACACAACCCATCCTTCTTCCTGTGTGCAATTATAACAATCTTTGGTGTTAGAAATAAACTTCACTTACAGACAAAGAAACATATACAACTGTGGAGGACACAATTTCGTCGATCCTTGCTTCGATTCCCCTTCTAAGAAACATATGAAACATATACATTATTGATATATATGCTCGTAGAAAGCATATATAAGAAGAATTAATACTTGCCTGAGGAGTTCCATTCTCACTAGTTTCTAGTCGATACTCGTGCATGATCCAATCTGACTTTTGTCCATTTGGAGCACGGCCTTTGTAAAAGACTAAGGTCTTTCTCATGCCAATGAGGATGTTCCTTGAGTAAATAGCCTTATCTCTTCCTGTAGCTTTCCAGAATCCGGCTTTCGTTGCCCTATTGGTTCGAGTTCCAGTAGGGTACTTCTTGTCTTTGTGGCTAAAAAAGTACCATTCATTCTGATCATCAGTTCCTATTTTGCACAATTCTGTCCAATTCAACAACAATAATGGTGAAGAGGGTCAGCAGATTATTAAGTAAGTTCTCTCGGTTTAACTAAAGCATGAATGAATTACTAAGTACCTTGAAGATCCCACGGCTCAATCTTATAAAGATCAACATCTTTGATGACATCAAGGTCAATCCTTTTTGAAGCAATCTTCTTTCTAAGATAATAATCGACAAGTTCTTCATCCGTGGGGTGGAATCTAAAGCCCGGGGGTACATGTGAAAAAGTATTCATCTTCTCCGTATAGTTATCCAAAACCTGCATTTCAAACATGAACACAATCAAACCCCCAAAAAGAAAAATATGAACTCAAATATACTTATGACAAATGCTTCCTCCCGGTCGTGAGAGAAAACGGACACATATCAGACGTGAAGTCCTTCTATATAACATCATCAGGATGTATATACCTTAACTTCTAAGTAATACACAAACATACGTATATATGATTAGTTTTTTCTTGCTACACACATAAGTAAAATAAAATACCGAACTGTTTAGCAATGAAACAATATTGCAAAGTTTTTAATGTCAAGTTGAATTCCGATCTTTGGAATATATAATATGCACCATGCCAATCTAGCTAGGAAACGACGCAACACGTAACGGTAGGGAGGGCAAGAAATTACACGAGATCCACAAGTACTACTGAGCTTCTTGTTGATTCTTAGAGTACACAATGCCATGAAAGAAGCCTCTATTATCTTGTTGATTCCACCGCGAAAGAAGAAAATACAGAAAACTCTTATGTTTCAGTGAATATTGATACTGAAATCTTACGTCCAAAGGCAAAAAGTGTTTGTACTTATATACCTATAGAGAACCCTAGGCGCTAAGCATCCTAATAAAAAGGGAAAATAGAAGGAAAAAAAAATCTAAAACTTACCAAAATAAAGAAGATCCTATAAAATAGAATTTATTTAAAAGACAATAATTGCCTAAAACGAACCTATATATACGAGATCATATAGAGATAAGATTTTCCATAATGGTAAATAAGTAATTCGTCTTCAATCTGTCTTTTATTTTCCTATTTTGAAATCTGGAAGTAGATAGATCTATACAAAACAAAGAAGAGAGATCTTTATTTAATTATATCATGCATATATCTATATATGTTCATCCAACTAAATCTGACAGCTTAACAACAAAACATGAGTTTAAGAGTTTAACAATGGTTTGATGATGAAGATGAATGAAAGTTGATGAAGCTTGCTCGAATTAGAAACATTAATCAAAGCGAATCTACCTGTTGCACGATTGGAATGGAATTATGAACACAAATTAGTAATCTTCGTTCGAACTGATTCTTTTCTTTTTCTTTTTCCATAAGCAGTTTAGAAATCAGATTGCAGATTTGTACATATTGAAGAAACACAAAAAGAAAAAGGGGTCTCATGTATCAATGGTGAAAACTGAGGGGACAATGACAAAAGTTGACTTTGGATGATCAATTGCATAATTTATGAACGAGAACAAAAAAGTATAATCATACTTAAATTTAAACGATGACGAAAATAATTTTGTCTTTACCATAAGAAACTAGGAAATGGATCAATCATTAATATAGCTGTAGTAATATTAATTACATGGTAACTTAGACAATACACTATTTTCTTTTCATAGCTGTAGGACTCATCTAACCAAAAACAAAATGTGATCATGCATGTAGGACTCATCTTAATGATTTTTCTTTTGGTGTAAACCATATGGAATGACATCTTCGAGAGAATAGATCCATGCATGTCGTAAAAGGAGGTGGTATGGAAAGTATATTGGTAATTTTGATTTCCATCAAAACTCCATCAAAGGGGTTAAAAAAATGGATGGAAGATGGGCTAATCAAAGAAAAGTATGAGTGTTCTTGCTCATGCGGCTTGGATGAGCACACAACATGAAAGCTGAAAACAGCCAGATGATCGATCCATGTTGTTCCATATTAAGAAAACAAAGATCATCCTACAAAACATGAACAGTGGAAGATACCATCTTTAAAATTAAAGCAAATACATTTGATCTTAAGCGAGCCTAATATTCGACGAAGCTTCAAGCTAATATTTCATGTGCTTTGCTTCCAAAGATTAATGGTATGTACCATTTTCATCTGTGATCATTTTAATACACTCATGCAACTGGCCACATGGATCTAAATATTATCACTAAGAAAATTAAAAACCAATAAAAAGAGAGAAAAAGAAGAAGAAGACGATGATATCAAGAAGAAGAAGAAGAAGGGAGGAAGAGGAAGAGAGGAGGAGATGACAACCTTGGTAATCTTGTACGGTGACAACACCCTATGGAAGATAAAACTGCTGCACACAGATCTGGTTGATCAAGTAAACCTCGTATATCCACCAATCAGCTAGATGGTAGCTTAAAGATATATATGTAGGAGACAATATCGGAAGCTTGGCTTTCGTCACTCTTTTTAACTTTTTGGTTGTGAAATCCCACTGAAGCAGACAAAAAAGAAGCACAGAAAAGAAAGGACCAGGCACAAAAACAAAACATACAAACAAACAAACAAACAAACAAACAAACAAACAAGAAGAGCAAAGCAAATCCTCGGGAATTGAACTGATCCTCCCCAAGACACAGAGAGAGAGAGAGAGATCGGATCCCGAGAAATGGAAAAGAAGGAAAGGAAAGTGAAGGGAAAAGGAAAGGGAAAGTTAGAGGCTAGCTAGGAATGGAAAAACAGGGAAGAGACGGAGTTAAATAAGAAGAAGCGAACAAAGAAACAAACAAAAACAAATATATAAACACATGCCCTAATAATCCATCCCTCTCACTCATATGCACATTTTCTCTCTCCTTATCTTTTCAGTGTGTCTGTGGATGGCTTGATTGCTGCAAAAGCTTTGCCCGAAATAAAAGGGAGGCGCTCAAATGGCTCACGAAAGTGAAAAAACGAATCAATGAGAGAGAGAGAGAGAGAGAGAGAGAGAGAGAGAGAAGGTAACCTCCAGAGCCACCCACCAGTGATGGAGACCAGAAGAGAAAAGCTGAGCTTCTCTGAGGTTGTCTCTCTTCTGTGAGAGTGAAGGAAGGAGATTGGACGGTGAGGATTGGATGGATGACGAGATCATATGGGGATTGGCTTAAATCGTCAAGGACAATGAAGGACAAAAAACAATGGGATTAATTAGTAGTGTGTTAAACAAATTAATTGACTATTAATATTTGTTTGATGATGATGATTGATGATAAAAATATATATGTGCAGATATTTGTAATCAATGGAGGATATTTTTTTGGTGGTGACCCCTCTCTGCCTGAGGCTGTGGTGAACATTCTCCCGCCAAAAAGTAACCTAAGCTTAGCTAGCCATCTCTCTCTCTCTCTCTCTTCTATATATTATTGATCCATGCAGTTGAGTCTACACCGCGTGCTGTGCACGTCCAGATTAATTATGATACTACAATTTATAGCCCTTCTAGATGATTACTATTTGTTTATAAAAATTATAAGATCAATAAACTTTTCCTAATTTCTAAGCGATTTAAAAAAAATTATATGTGCACCTAAAATTCTGTGTTTTGAATCCTCCATCTTTCAATATCGCTTGTATAAAAAATACAGTGTATACCCCCATTTTAGCCTTAAATTATCATATATCAAATTTGACAAAGTAAACTGATCCAAATGTGTACTTGCATGTTGTATTGGGTTTATGAAATGAAGGAGGTATTCCTTTTTCCATCACCTCCTAGAATAAGGGCTCGTTTGGAAGTGATCTAGATAGGCTAGAATCACTTTTAGGAAGAAGCATCTCCCATATATTTTTCTATATAATCACTTTAAGTGATTTTAAGTGATTCTGAGGATAAACACATGATAGGTACTTCTCCATAAAAATCACTTAAAACCACTTAAAGTGTTTATAGAGAAGTAATTATTGGCATATCCAGAATTACTCTGAACAAGCACTAAATAAATAAACTCATCCACATTCTATCTCATCAAATTAAACTTCTGCTACTCAGGTTTAATTATCTGAAAACAAAAGAGTTCCTTTTTTTTAATATGTAATCAACATTTGTGCCATCGATCATCACAATTAGAATTATCCTTGTTGGAAACATGTCTCTCAACTGTTCCAAAATGACTTAATATTATAGAGATCAATATAGCTCTTGGCACAATGAACAAATATTTTACTAGCAAATGGAGGACTCTCCTATCCTAGTAAGGAGGCTCAACCTCCTGTTTTTTTTATCGGCAAGGAGATTCAATATCTTTAAGGAGCAATTATATAAAAAGCACGTAAGTTTAGTGAAACCCTGAATTGAGTTCATAATTGATGAAGTTTCTCATACAAGTTGCACTTATAGAAAAGGTATTTTTTTATATAAGCGATATTCTATTTTAAATTAATCTAAACTACGAAAAGGGTGATTCGAACTCGAGTACATAAAAAGTATATTTAAACTAATAGTTACCTGAAAAAATAAGATATATATGCAATAAATTCAATGTACTTAAAAAATAGTAAAAAAAATCAATGATATTCTTCATATCTTTCGACATTTCTCTTTTTAATTAATGAACACCGATATTCTATACATAAATTTAGTTTTCCGGAATTTTCTTACCCCATATTTCATTCGCAGATTATGTCACTAAAAATTTAATTTATATAATTACTTTTTATTATTTTCAGCAACCATCTCCAAAACCCTAGACAGCCAAACTCCAAATCCTTCAACAAGCAGAGTCTCTGCAATTGCTCGACCCCGTTACAAGAAGAAAAATAAAAATAAAAATAAAAATAAAAATAATTATATATATATTTAATTTCAAAAAGTGCAAATAAATTAGTGCAACAATTCTGGAAAGAAACTTTTTAAGGTTTTTAAAAAAGAATTATATATGATCCTATGATACCTATCCTCACCAGCAAATGCACGCGGGCTCTGGTTGGTTGGTCCGCAATTCTTTAATTTGTATTGTATTCTATACGAACCCTCTGCTCTCATGACATGGGCCCCACAAACCGACCTAGACAATACGATAGCGACACCTCTCCAAATACATAACATAAAATAAGGAGCTCCAATGGAGTCCGCTCGGCTCAGCCGCCCAGCCGAGGAGCGAGGTAACAGCGTGACAGCGAGAGTCAGCTGGGTTGTGTTTGTGTGTTTCCGTGCCTGTGGTGGTGGTGGATTGTGGGGCCCAGCGGACGGAATGATGTTGGGGTTTCAGTACGTGGCGGCTGATGGTCCGGCGTGGGCTAGCCCACGATCATTAGGCTCACGATTTGGTGTGCAGGCCGGTTTATGCTTGCGGGA
This sequence comes from Prunus mume, assembly GCF_029339155.1. Classification (NCBI taxonomy): domain Eukaryota; kingdom Viridiplantae; phylum Streptophyta; class Magnoliopsida; order Rosales; family Rosaceae; genus Prunus; species Prunus mume. The sequence goes on from NC_142704.1 coordinate 19,072,718, forward strand.
CCCACCCCCGTTATCCCGTTCTGGGCCCACCTGGCCTAGCCCCACTCGCGTTCTTTTTTGCAAGGGAAGCTTACAACTTGCCCTCTGACACATGTACCTTTCCCGGTTCAAAAATGATTTTCTCCATTTAATTCACACGGATATCTGCAAACATTTGTTATCATTTACCTTTTAAATTCAACAAACAAATCATTAACCTTTAACAACATCATTAAAAAAAGTAAACAAAATTCAGTAATTACTTTCTATTTAATGACTTCACGAAAGCTTCTTTAGAAAAATGAAAATAAGAAACCAATAATTTGATTTTATTACAAAGGGATAGCTCTTATATGTAATTTTGTCTATGGTTATGTTCTTCTTTCAACTGAATTCGGACAAGGTGAAGACATTATCTGCTAGATCCAAGGCAATGATAGAAGGGATTATAGAAAAATTACTTTTGAGAGCGATTATCTCCATATAGTTTTAGCTCTTTAGAGTACTTCTATTAAATGGGTTCGCCATGGGACATGTGGTGGAGGATACAAAGCATCTACCACCTCCATTCACTGGAGAAAGTTTTACTCATGTCCACCGTACTGTTAATAGAATGACTCACCGTGTGGCACTCTGTGCTTTGCTAGCCTATCTTTTACAATTTTTGTCCTTTGTTCTATTTTGATGCATTGATCTAATAATTTTATCTGCCTTTTATTTAATTTTTTAAATGTGCATTAGGTTAGTTGGTTAAGACAGTATATTGTCTCTTGTCATATAGCTCGATCCCCCTCCTCGTATATTAGAGTAGTTTAGACTATCGTTTTGTAAGAAAAAAAAAAGTGTACTAAATTATGATAATGACTTAATATGAAGTACTATTAAATGTATTAAACATATTTTAATTGTAATTTTCTTAACAACTACTAATAATTTGGATTAATATGAGGAAAATCAAAAGCTTCTCTATTTTATTTTCCTATGTATCGGGGCGGTCCTTCGCCCTTGTGTTAGGGGTCTTTAGGGTAAAGGTTATGTATGATAAATATAATATAATAATATTAAGTGGATTTATTAAACTTGTTTTGTTTTAACAAGAAGTGAAGCAAAAGTCTCACACGTGATCCGAGTGTCATCTTTGGATTGGGCTGGACCCCACCCCACCAATGCTTGCGTGGCAGTGGAGTGTGGTAAACAAGTTGAAAGTTTTTTTTAAACTCCAATTGGAAATGGTTAATTAATTACTCTTGTTGATCGATCATGATCGAGTTAATTATGTGTAAGCTCTACTCGAGCTAATGGCACCAAACACCAATCAACATAAGACAAGCTCTGGTTGCATGCACTAATATATCATTCATAAACTTAGTGCTGCACTTAATTCATGGTTTCAATTGTAATAATCGAAATCAATTTACTTTAATTAATCGAAAACGATATACTTTATCGGTAGTTAGTAATTTTAATCGGAGACAACTTATAATGAGCATGCACCATATACTATTTTGTTATATTCCAAAACTTGTATACTCAATTAAGGAATTAATTAGCATGAGTAAGGATTGGTTATGATGTATAATTGAATTGATTAAAGAGTAGTGATATAATTCACCTTAATTAGCTGCTTTTCTTGAGCTAGCTAGCATGCATAAATAGGCCAATAACGTTGCTCCACCCACCATTACATTACATGCTATGTAGTAAAAGAGATGTATTTGAGGAGGATATTTGTTTGCATGCTATGATTGTGCCACGTGGATTCTTTATTACAATTATCATGATTTTGTGCATGTATTATGTTCATGAGTTTTTATTATACGAAAAATATTATTAGTTCATAAGGAAACTTAGGATTTGCATTTGTCACTAAAATTTCTTGAGACTATAACATTTGTATCATGTACTTGGAATGATGCACCAATTGTCAAGTGTACACATGCTCATAAGTACCCCTTGCCTTCCTCACTTTTTTTCTTTTTCTTTTTTTTCTACTTGGATTTTCTTAGTATGTATGTATGCATGACATGTAGTATAATCTTTTCCTTTTTAGCATCCATGCTACTTTACTTCATTTGTTTTTCTTTATGAAATGAGATGATATTATTAATTAGCCTAGCACATTTTGAATCATGTAAGGCGATTTTTTCAAACCAAGTACAAGAGTCACCAATATAAAGGGTAAACCTCATAATACAAGGAGCATCTTCATTGGAATAACGATGAACATAAGTAGATTCATGTTAGGTTAAAAAATAGCATATTTACAAATAAGTGGTTGACATTTCTGCCCAATCACCCAAGCCTTCACGAGTTAAGATGTGAAGCATGTCAAAAAACTCCATGACATACAGCACATCTTAACCCATAACTGCTTGAGTGGCTGAGCAAGAATGTCAACCATTTGTTTGTGAAGATTGCTGATGAAAGACAATCTTGTAGTCAAGTTTGCTTATATAATCAATATTGGTGGATTGGTACCAAGTCGCCCTACCCCAAAATATGTGAAAGGAACCTTGCTACAACTAATGTACATTAATTAAATAATACTTTACCATATTAACTAAATTATAATTAGAACCTTGATTTCTTTTTGTTGCGGTCTACTGCTATACATTAATGAACATGAAATTTGAGATTAGCAAAAGCTGAGAGAGCAAATGGGGAGCTGCAAACCAACAGATGGTAGGGTCTTGGTTGATGATTGCTGATATAGACCCATTATTGTTTCGGTTTCCCACGTTGAGCCAAGGATGAGCAACTCCTCAAAAAGGTGCCTATTCAACTTGGAAAAGCTAGTTGTCATCCTCTCACTCTCATGCCCATGAGGAGCTTCTCCTACACATCGGCATCACCAATATACTTTTAACTTAAAAAACAAACTTACCAAATGGATTTTTAGTGCTCTTTGGAGAGTTCCTATTGGTAAACTAGTCACTATATATATATATATATATATATATATCTTTGTAAATTGTCTTTTACTTTCTCTTTTTCTTCTTCTTCTTCTTTTTGATAGCCAGTTGCAAGTTGTGTTTTACTTTGTTAAGTGAAGCTAGCAAAGATATAGTCTAGTTTGGACCAGGTATTTCCAAAGTCTTTGTGTACCTAAAAGTTTTGAGTAAAGCTTTAGCAATATGAATACAGGTAGGCCATACGTACGTTTTGGTCCAAGAGTAAAATATTATTTATAAGCTGGTCATGAAAAGAACACATCTGTATACATCAAAGAAGGACCACTATTGCATAGGACCACTAATAAAGTGGTTTTGAGTAATTGCTCTCCTAAATAAGATTATGAGTTCGAGTTCTAATATTTGTATAGTGTGTGAGTTTAGTATAATATCAATTCTCAATAAAAAAGGTCCCAAAAAAAATTAAAAGAGAAAGAAAGACGACTATTTACCTGTTTTAATTTAAAGGATTGCATTGCACAGAAAATTTGGGATGCCATCATGTCCTTTTGAACCCGACCAAACATACAATATATTATGACTCGACTTAGCCAGATAATTTTCAGAAGTTGTTCATTCACTTAACCAAATTGATTAAGTGAACATTACACACAGTCATCTGACTCAAGAGCTGAGAAGAGAACCTTCACCTTCTCATATAGCAAGAGCCAAGATTTTCTATTTGCGGGAGCCAAAACGTAAAACACAAAACTAAACTATATACATTTTTCAGCTTATTAGAGAAACTGTTACCTACAAGAGTAATAGATTGAAATGAGTATTTTCTTTCAAAAATGTATTACGATTTTACTACAATATTCATACTAGATTAAGTACTTTAGATTTGCTGCCAAACCCAATATATATATACATGTAAAGAGATTGAATAAATTAAGGGGGATGAGGGCCACTTCTGACCTAAGTGAACAATGGCATAACTCTGCCCCTAACTTTTTTTTTATAATGAATGATCGTTAATTTCAACATTATGACAACAAATCCTGGGTTCCTACACAAAAATGAATTGGGCCACTCAAAGTAGATGTACGCATAACAGAAGTTAGCCAAAGCTAGGGTTGTTAACAATTTGAAATTATAACTTTGGCTGTCAATTCATGTAGTAATAAAGATATTCAATACCTAGTCATTTCAATCTTGGCTCTGGGAATGTGGCCAGTACGTGAAGGATGAGAGAGAGAGAGAGAGAGAGAGAGTTGAATATGCAATTTGGAAGTACATGCGCATTAACACGTGGTAGACAAAGATTCATCTAGTCAAATAGTAGTCATCTGTCATTGTCGCACAAGCAGCATGATTAGAGAGCGCCTAAAATATTGGCACGTGCTTGAAAAACACATGTGCATAGCCACCTCATTTGCTTGTTCCATAAACTCTCCTTTTATTCTCGTGGGTCATTATATATAAATAGGCAATATTAACCTACTTCTCTGTCCTCTTCTAACTTATAATTTTGGGGGTTGGGGGTGGGGGGGTGGGGGTGGTGGGGGTGGTTTTCCAAATAATAATAATTTATTAGTTTAGTTGTAGTTTACTTTGAAGGCTGGCTTCGATCTATGCCATAGGAAGACCGCTAAGGAAAACGAAACCTTTCGAGGGGCCAAAAACAAACGAAAAATGAGTTCTTCCAAGATTTCTATAAGAAATATATGTAGGAATTGGTCATATAATAAAAGAAGAAAAAAGAAGAGTGAAGAAAAGAAAAAGATTTGTAACATATTGCACGTAACTCATGCGTGCTATAAGTGGCTCACGCTCATCCTCGATCTGGAACATGAGCAAAATACAGGCACATGCATAGTCCTTCAGGCCATCATATCTCTTCACAGAATAACACAACTCATTACCACAAAAGTCTTTTTTTTTTTTTTTTGAATAGCGCCTGGATCCTTGACAAAATACAAATAGTTGCCTACTCAGTCTCTTTGAGGCATTTCATCGAGCACCTTCTCTTGTCACTAACTTAACAAATATATAACCTGAGTTGCTGGGCAAATTGAAAGGGAACTTTTGCTCTGTAGGGGCAACAGACTCTCACAATCTCCTACCTACATGCGCCACCACTGCTACTAGTAAGAACATTGGATTCAAAATATTACCCAAAAAAAGGGTTAATGAGCAATCTTTATAACAGTCATAAAAAATCATCATGACATTAGTCTTACATATTCATATGTCAAAACCCATTGTGGGAATATGGATTTTTGGAAATCATTCAGATAGTAACACGTGTAAAAGTGATTATGCCCTAGATTAAATAATTGTGCTAATTATATCTCCATTTAATTGACTAATTATCTTGACTTAAAATGAGAATATATCTCCCTCAAATCAAAGATTCGATTGGTATCAACTCTCCTTGATACACTCTACCTCCTGAGTGCCAATGTATGGAACCAATCTTGGGCCACTCATCGCAAGGTCATTGCAAACATCTTGCACATCAATGAATCATCACCCCTGTAGAGTATCATGATACTTATAAAGTGCTTAAGATGCCTTTTGGGATCAAAATCCTTTTTGAATAGTGTGAAAGAAGTTGTCGTGAACCTCTTTGGTGGAGCTGCATACTCAATTTCGTCAGTGAAGGATAAGGAGTTCACTTGGTTTACTTCTCGGCGTAGATTGGCTTCCAAGTCTCCTCCAACCCTTAGGCCCCAAAGTCGATCACTCACGAGCTTCTCGATATCCTTCAGTCGCAATAGTTGCAGTTCATGCCAAGGACGCTTGTGGTGTCTATGTCGCTGGTCTACTCCTCATTTTCTAAAGGGTTTTATTCTCTTTGGCTACCCCGCCAATGCAGCGTGGTGGTGGATTGAGCTTGCAAAGGGTTTACTATGGCATAGCCTGGAATTTTCTTTTCCTGTACGAGCTAGTGAATGTTTTCCTTCATGCTCTCCATGAGTAGGGCTACTTGGCTAGTCTCATCGAGGGCATAACCTCGAATGAACGGTTCCCTGTAGGCCTAAGCAAGCATGAACATTAGACTACACTTCCAACCTTGAGTGCACGTTAGTGTGCGGGCTCAATCTAGAACAGATACTCGTCCTACTTTGCTCGCGACTCGTGGGTGTTTTCAACTCATCAGCATGCTGATCATCAAGTTCATGTCCTCCTTCTTACCTGTTGGTTCATGCATGATCTCCCTGAGACCTCTCGAGCTGTATGCCAGTCCATTTGTCCATCATTTTTTTCTCACCAGCAAGTCCAAGTCCAAAGTCGCGGATCAAGTCAATCTGCCCAAGTAGCCGACCGACCAAGTTCTTTTGATCCTTGAACCTCCTGGTCAACTCATCGACCTTGCGATTGAGATCTGCTTGACTGCTTGGATCGATGGGAGAGAATTGTAATGAGCCACGTTGCACACGACCTAGGGTTTCGATGGAGGCGTGCTCGAGGGCCTATGGACATCATGTGTGCAGTGGCATAGGATGAAATGGTTGCACTTTCTCCAAGACAGCTAAGTCACGGCGACGGTGGGATTGCCGAGGATGGTAGAGGCATCATGGGTCACTGCGGTCTTGCCTTGAGCTACGTCATCGCCAAAAGTAACGGCTTCACTGTGAGGGAGAGCTTTTGATGGTCGAAAAGATGTCGGTCTCGGATCGTAGGACCATGAGGATGGTTAGTAGTCTCGGCCACGGGGTCGTGAGGTAGGCTCGGGCCCGTTCCTCGAGGTGGATTTAGGGCTGCTTCAGGAGGTGTTTCGGACCTATAGTGGAATTGATGGTCGCGAGGAGATGTAGATATAACTAAAAGGAAATAGAGTTTGCTCTCCGGGGAGAGAGGCACACGGCACGAAGCCAAGAGAGAGAGAGGGAGAGAGAGGTGGTGTGAGCCTTAGGGCTTTTTGCTAGGGTTTGGAATTACCTCATGTGTAATGATAACTTGCCTTTATATAGAACCTCATTGTTTGGTATGATTTATGGGAGAATAATTCCTTTATGGAAGGGAATTATTCTCTCTCTTGAATAAGAAGGTAGAGTGTATCAAGGAAATTTGATATCAATCGAATCCTTAATTTGAGGGAGATATTACATTTTAAGTCAAGATAATTAGCCAATTAAATAAAGATATAATTAACATAATTATTTGACCTAAGGCATATTTCATTTCCACGTGTCACCATATGAATGGTTGTCAAAAATCAATGTTCCCACAATCTACACTTACCACATTTTTATCTCACATTTTTATACCACATGATGTGGTATGTCCATATCATATGCCACATCAATTAAATGAATGAAGTGTATTTTAATAAATAAAATTAGAAAAACATAAACTAGTACTTTACATGATGTGGATGTACACATCAGCTGCCACATCATGTGGTATGAAATTGTGATATAAAAATGTGGTAAAACTAGTATTATCCTTATAAATGATAAGATTACCATGTAGCACACTGCAAATCCGATGGTACATAGCGCCCATTGATTTACCAAGAAAATTTAAAGTGGTAATTACATTAGAATTTGAGTGTGCAAGAACTCATTGAAACCTTATAAAATGGTTCTACAACTACATATGATACATGTCTTTCTCCAAGGGCCTACAAGTGCTCAATTTCTCCAAATCTCATAAGTATTTTTTGTTAAATTTATTTTAAAAAATAACTCATTTAATTATAATATATATGGTAAACCCACCACCAATTTGATTAATTATCTGCATAAAATAGAATTATTTTGATTAGGTAATTTGAATGTTGACTTAATAGGTCAACTCTTGGGCACAGAAACACATACAGCACTTTTTTATAAGAAAAAAAATAGGGAGTTTCACTAAAACACCCAAAATGGAGGTTGAAATTATAAAAAAACCCAACACCCAAAACACTTTATAAACACACCCAAACCCCATCATTACACACACTCAAAACCCATTTTAAACACACCCAAAAAGTTGACTTTGGGGTTGATTTTGGGTGTGTTTCTATGTTTAAATAGTGCTTGGGTTTTTTTTAAATATGTCTAGATTGGGTTTATTTATAAATTTGTATATATTATATGGTTGTGGGACTGTGGCTCTTTTTAGGAGTGTTGATTGCTAAGTTAGGAATGGAAAAATAAAAATAAAAATGAAATAAATAAATAATGATAATGTTAACGGCAGCAAAGATTATGATTGCATTTTGGTTTATGTGTCGCCGTCAGAATAATCATACCAATTATGGCATGAATAATAAGATTAAGAAATGAGAACAAATAAAGGGTGAAGATAATGGAGCTTGGGATAATTACCATCTTATAAAACAATTATATCCCTGCAAATTGCACAATAATAATGTGGCATAATCAAGAGTGAAAAGTTAAACGTACGTTTTATTGACCTCATTTATGATGTTATATTTATTTTTTATTTATTTGTTTATTTTGTTAAAAGGGGCCAAAAGCCCAAACACAAGAAAAAACTAACAAGTAATTAGTAACCCTAATACACTTGGCAAATTTAGTTTTGCAATGAAGAAGGAGAAGCATATGGAGACCAGACAGAGCACCATTCCCTGTTGGTTTTATACAGCCCATGTTTCTAAAATGGGTGTAACGGATTAGGGCCTTGCATGCACAAAAAGATTCCAATTAATCTTTGTTTTGCCTTTACTACAAGTGGAAGATTTTGGATTGGGTAGAGATGTGGCAAAGGTTGAAGTTGGTGGGGTAACGAATTAAGCACAGAATTTCAGGAGTCAAACTTATCATCATTTCCCTCATTATATAGTAGGAGCTTATTGTAGTTTATTAATTATATGGGGGTTCGGTTTGAACTGAATTGGAGTTGAGTCTAATTTAATAAGTTCAATCTCAGCATATCAAAGAACGGCCAGAACATTTGTCCAATTTAAATGAAATCGATTAGTTTAGTCCAACCCACAATATGTTATATAATTGTACTCATCTGTATGAAACATCAAATTAATCATTCAAAGTAACGTAAAATAATTTATTAAAATTTATAATAAAAAAAAACAAAAAGGTCAGCTAATCGAATCATATATACATCTAGAAGGAAATTGAAGAGAATTACAAATAGAGCTCTCTAGGAAAGGCATAGCCTTTTTTTTCTTTTCTTTCTATAGATGAAATGGAAAGCCAGGTTGCCATGTCTGTTGCTTTATCTGAAAGCCCTTGAACTGAAGGACACTCGTGGTTTAGATACGTTGGCTATTGGGAGTGTGAACTGTCCTCCCATAAACATAATTAGCTTTTGTCCCATAAAGCAGTTAAGGTGGATGATGAGGTACCAAATACCAATCCCTTGTGGGGCTTCCACAAGATAGGCGATGTGCCCTCCATTGTGTTCACATTTTGAGGGCAGAAAACAGGTTGCCCTTCCGAGAGGCACTTTCAATTTCAATCTTCTGGACCAGGACCCCAATCTAAGAGTTTATTTATTCAGATTATTTCAACTTTAATTTAGATATGATGCCATGAAACTAGGCTTCATGAAACTGCTCAAGCCCAGCCCAGCCCAACATTAGCCTATCTCACTCTCACAAGTTCCATGAAACTGGGTTGGGCATGCCTAAACAACATTTCAGACAGCAGGCCAATCAATCACTTATATCTCATTTAATGACTCAGAAATAATCATTAATTATTATTTTCAGAATTAATATAATATATAATTATACACACAGAATATTAGTAATTTTTATTTATTTATTATTTTTTGAAAATATTCTATATTAAACAAACAATGATCTGTAAATAACATTATTTTATTGTAATTAAGAATCGTTTTGTAAGTTGTCTCCAACAAAGGAAGTACTACGGATCAAATTAACTTGTCTCTTTACAAACTTGTGATCAAACACAAATCCAAAAAAGTTGTTGCTGGCGGGGTAGAACAACGTACGTACAAAGAAAAGTTGTCGTATTTGAGAACACAGTTTTAACCAAAATATTATTGTTTAAACCCTAATTAATTAAATTTTGATTGATAATGTTGGCCAGTAGGTTTTCGACCATATATATATATATATTGAAAATATATATATATAAAAATATTCAAAATTAACACTCGCATGAATGCATGCATGGCGGAAAAGAGAGTTAGAAGATCAAAGATGCCTACGGCATGTTGGTTTATGTTAATCTGTTATCTGACAATGCTTAGACACACATGTTGATCAAATTTGTCGTCATCATACTTACACTAAGTATAAGACGACGAGCCTTAATTAGCTCTATAATTTTAAACCTTTGGGATTAATTTAAGCGTTGAGGAAAAATGAGATAATGAGTTAGGAATTATGATAAGTCGAAAGTTCGATTTCTTGTAATATAACCGGGGCAAAAACTATCGTCTTACGATTGTCATACATACTTGTCTTATGAATTCATGAAGAGCCAAAGTGTAGGTCGCATGGTCGAATCTCTACAAAGACAAATAATCGTTTATATGAAAAATGTTGCAGTCAACACTTTCGTACACCCTACGTACAATATTGCTCAGCTGGAGTTGAGTGAAAAGTACGGTGCAATTTTGCAATAGAAGCAAGCAAATCTACTTATACAAGTAACAATGAGTTATTATATTATTTAATATTGTTTTGTTAATTTCATTTTCTACTAATCTTATGGGGCTAGATTTAATGACTAGTCAAAATTAGTAACTTTTGTTCTATGGTATAAAAAAAAAAGTTAATTTATTTCTGGTTGGTTAGGCATCTTGAGGCCAGTCCAAGAAACCTAGCAAAGCCTAAACAGAACCCCCAACTTCTTACCTTTCAGTTCCTTGTCTTTTGGCCTAACAAATTGCCATTTTGTTCTTTCATTCACAAAACAGGTTGCTCTATACTTTCATGCACAATACTGCTCTATTCTTTCCGAAACATATATCATACGTTTCTATATAAAGTTATTTTTTAATCGTATATATTGGCTACATCGTGTATCACATCTCTAACACGAGTAAAACCCATGTGTACGAGATAAAAATAATATTACATGGATTCTTTTCATGACATAATATACGATATGATCTAAATAGTTTGTGTTGATTTTCATTTCTGTTATAGAGATGATCTACAACTTAATATATGCACAATTATGTTTTTTCAAGTCTTAATTTTTTGTAACTGGAAAAAATTTGGGGAACTAAAAAGGCAAACGTAACTGCAGTGCAGCCAAAACGAGGGAAACATGTTTCCTTATAAATGAAGGACCACCGGAGAAGATACGTGTGGTGTGGTTGATTTCAATGTTGAAAATCCATAGGGGTCTCAAACTTTTCGTATTCAAAGACCCAAAAGAAAAACAACAGAAAAAGTGACCAAAATTAGGTCTGGTTTTGGGGCTTCCATTCCATAATTTCCTGTGCTATTTGGCCATTCAAGAAAGCTCGTACGTACACTATTTTGAAACAACTGTGGCACATGGAACAAGGTCTTCATCATAGAATAGTCCAACCAGAAAATAATATTAGTCCAAAAAAAATACCTACTTGGGTTTTTGACTCTACCAATGAATTGTATGCGTGGAGGAATCTTGAATAAATCTACAGAAAAATTTGAGGTCAGTGTCCGAGACAGAGACTCCTAGCCAAAGATTCAACCAAAACATATCTTACTATAATGCATACGACAGCAAAAATTATAAAGAGCCCTCCATTAACATTTCAAATGCGACCCCTCGACCTTTTCGAAAGATTGATCGATCAAGTGACTCTTCAACTTGGATTTTGGACATTTCAAAGAGGAGCTTTTAATTTGTCCCAATCCTCTTTTTTTTTTTTTTTTTTTTTTGGCAGTGATAGTGAATCCTCTTTTATATTTTGCTTTTGGTGTCTATATTTTAATTTACTTCTCTCTCTCTCTCTTCATGATCAAGTTACCCTCTTACAACAAAAAATTAATGAATAGTTTTTTTCCTTTATTGAATAATATTCTAATCGTCTATTATGTTATATGTAAATCCAGATGGTTAATTAGCCGAAATCATACTTAATCATGTGGTTCGAATTTACAGTCTAATAAACTAACGACGTGTAGCTAAGAAGATAAGATGACAGATAATTAGTTTCTCATCAAACTAAGTGGTGCATTAAACAACTCCATTATACAAATGCATCCGTACGTTTTCAAGTACTTGATAATTGATTATATCAATTTACTTCTCTCTCTCCTACCATTTTCTTTGCCTCTCTCCCATATTTAAATTCATTTTCTTCACACATTCCACAGTCCAAACTTATACACCTTGTGCCGACCACCTCTCCTCTCTCATATATACATATGATTCTCTGAATTCCCAAGGAATCATATTCTCATCATCCTGCCCAATAATCTCTACCACTTCCATAGCCACCATCCCAAACCTTACACTATAAAACCAGCTCAAAACCCACACAAAGCTCTGTATGTTCTTCTATAACATTTTCATGTACCCATCTTATTAAACACAAACCCAATTCAGAAAATGGTTTTTAACACAGACCCCTTTGTCCAAAATCTTTGATCTCCGGTCCTTGTTGTTGTTGAGACCAAACTAAGCATGAGAAAGAACAGAGGTTTCAGGCTAAGACACAAGCTAGTGAGAATCTTCAAATGGATTATCCGACCCAGAAAAGACCCTAACCGGTTACAGAGACTGGAGCCTCCGACCCAAAACTACAACCCCATTTCCAAATTCTTCACCTTGGCTCGGTTTCTTCGGCGTGGAGCAAAGCAGCTCTGTTCCGCAAACTCGGGTTATACTCGGATCCGTGAAGCCCCGGTTGAAACCAAAGTTGCAAAACCGGTTTCTGTACCGAAAGGGCATCTGGCTGTGTACGTGGGCGAATCAGGTGATGACACGCAGAGGTATTTAGTGCCTGTGATGTACTTTAACCACCCGCTGTTCGGGGACCTGTTGAAGGAGGCAGAGAAGGTTTACGGGTTCAATCATCCGGGTCGGATCGTGATACCATGTGAGGTTTCGGAGTTTGAGAAGGTGCAGATGAAGATTGCCGCAGGGGATCAATGCCCAAGGCGGAGAAGGAAAAGCCGTCGCTAGTGCGGGTGGCAATTTCGGTAAATGCCAAGATGGTCCAAATTCATGACAATGATTTTGATTTTTGTTTCCCTTTTCTTTTTTTCTCTTTCAAGGAAGTGGAGGGTTAAATTTTACCCTAATATTAAATATTGTTTCCCACTAAATACTGTGAATATTGAAGTCATCTACCCCTTTTCAGGGGTTTTCTAATACCTTGTGTTGAATTTTACTTTTACATTACCACTTTTAGGGGCTTTAGGACGATTGGGACAAAATTGTGAATTCCGAGCGTTACAAATTTATTGAGACATAGCTTGTTGATGCATTTATAGTATATTTGTATCGCGTCTGATACTAATATATATCATATGGAATTTACTGATAACGACTTCGAGGCATCGGCACATCTAGGTAAAGAGGTCAACGGGTGTGTCCTCACAAGGACAAAACTCTTTTCATTAATTTGGCCCAACAATTCGGTTTATCATTGTTACTTTTCCTCACAAGGGGTTTAATGAAATTCTCAAATGAGGTTTAAGATAATTGGTTGTATTTTCCTGCTAGCACGTAGAAAAATTCCTAAACATGCCGACTACTTTGAGGTTAAACAAGCGCAACACGACCACGTTGAGGTCTATTGGACTAATAAAAATATAAACAAGTAGTTTAAATGTGCATTAATTTAAACCCAAGTAAAGATAGAAGGGAATCTATGCACGATGAGATTTAAGCATACATCACTTTTAAAGTATGAGAATAAATGAACCACGGGAAAAATGAGTAAAAATTAGGTCAGGTGAAGAGCTTCAATCTAAACCCAAGTGCATTTCTTGTTTTGTCCAACACCAGGACTTATAATTATTCTTAATACTTGTTTATTTCAAGCAAATCCACCACCTTTGTAACCTTCTAGGTAACACATCATCTTCCAAGTAAGAGAGCCACCCACAAGAGCCAAATTGCTGAATTACCATAGAACACCAAAGTTGCATTGCTTTCCAGCAAAATGCAAATTGGGTAAAGCTCCTTTAGTCCCCATAATAATCCTTGGTGAAGATCTTAAATTAGATTCTGGCCTTGCTGATGGTGAACCTTTGGTCCCCCATCCCTTCAAAAAAAAGAAAATACACAGAACCGAAAAAATTGTAATAACAGCGTGGACCGACCCTTCGGAACGAGAGGTAAAGAGAAAGCAACGTGGCATAGTGCCACAAATCTGAGGCAACTCAACCTCTGATTCTCCTTGCTTTGGTTTATTTTCTTCCCCAATTGGGAATAAACCCATAGAATTGTTCCTCATGCTGATATACCTGCAACTCTATGTTCATGCATCAAAGTAAATTTGATTCCAAGCTCAGCCACCAAACCAAATATTATTTGATCCCCATACTTTTATACCTACCAACATACATACACATGAGTTTTATACAACTATTACATTAATAATTTGACATTTCTGGTTTGATTCTAGAGTAGATGCTAGGCATCTTGACACTGTTGAGGTTGTGACATCTTTATCCTGCTACTAAGACCTTACATATTTTCAACATTTAGGCACTGTAGCCTTTGTTTGAAGGATGTAATTGGCCCGGGTCATGGCCATTGCAGGCAGCAGAACAAGCTTCCTCCATTTCGGATTGAGTTACACCGCTGTTGCAGATGTTGGCGAATGCGCGCATGTGTTTCATGCCGTACTGAGTCAGCGATCCGCACTGTGTTTCAAACACTCGAACCTGCAATTCAAGTTTTGACCATGACAATTAAGTAATGAATGCGATAATGGAATCAATTAAATGGTTAGTTGCTAGTTATTACCATAGATTTTAAGCATTCCCAATCGTCCACAAGGGGCAGACCAAGTGCTCTCACGGAATTAAGTGTGGAGGAACCTTTTCCAGGTCCATAGAGAACTGTTCCTATGAATTCAATGCTTGCATCTAAGTGAGTCCATGTGCCCCATTGTTTCTTTAATCTGCTTGAGGATGTGTCTCTCTTTTTCTGACCCATGCTCTGATCTTTTGTACTGTTGAAAACGAACGGTAGAAAATGCATTAAGATCAAGCGACCTCACCTAATGTAGCACTTTAAATCTAAATATAGAACAAAATAATTTCTGGGGATGGAGGTCACCATTTGCCACATGAAGAAAAGCTCTGCATCTCTCTGGTTCACAACTTCCATGGGCTTTTCTAGTTGGCCATTATTAGGAGGGAAGTTCACAGAGGCAGGATCAAAACCTTGGTACAAATACAGCTTTTCTACTGTAATGTTTTTGCTCCCATATTGCATCACATGTGATCCCACATCGTAATTGTTGGAATTGGAAGTCCGTTTCTTTACCTACACAAACACAACTTTGCAAATAAAAATTCCTATATACAAAAGCTTGGCTTCAACATTAACTCCATAAGCTGAAAATTCGGTTCAAGTTTTTGTGACCTCACATTCTGATATTGTTGTTTAATTGTTTCTTTCTTCAGATTGTGTCTCTCACTGCAAATTCAAGGAAAAGGAAAGTTAATGAAACGACTTATAAAAGGTTACATAGAAGCCTCTAATCGTGTTTCCTCTATTCCTTGTTTTGTTTGTCCCAAATAATTTCTACTAAATTAGTTTCTTATTTTGAAAGTTGTTAGAAACTTACTTCTCATCTTGGAAAGACCAAAATTTCATACCTATCCTCCATCCAAGCAACACTGTACAAATCGCCTAAGCAAGTGATGTATTCGGGTGGTGGTGAGGGGTCCATTCCAGGACAGTAAGTTCCAAAGCTGTTCTCTTGTGCATTTGATGCTGTAGTCACATAAATGTTTAGGTCGCTGGGCATTATGCCTTCAAATATGCTCCCACTCTCACATGCTTCTACATATATAACCTGCAAACAGCGCAGAAAGAACTCAATCGGTTAGCTGTCATATCGGTGAATACCAAACGAAGTGAAAAAAGGCAACCTTCTTACCATCTCTTTATAGCTCCCTGATGCATGTTTCTTCTTCAAAACTTGAATAAAATCCATGGCATAAAGAAAAGGCATATTTGGCATCCCTACAATCATATTGAAAATTGGTGAGTCCTCACTCTCATTTTAACAACATTTCTTTGTACACATCCAAAATGAGCAGTAAGGTAGGTACAGTTGTCATCATCTCTGCTCAGATTGATTCCAACTTGAAATGCACATGAGTTAGCATGTTATGGATAGAACCTAACTTAATTCCTCTTGCAAACCAAGAAAGAAAAATACCCTTTAAAGGAGGTATGAATAAATAGTGATACAATATTTATAAAAACATCCAGTGATATAATACTGTCCAAAAATGAAAATAATGACACAATATAAGCAGTTGGGTTAGCCAACGGTCGAAAGTGGGTTAGGATTAGGATTTAGGATAGAGTTAAGTATTCAATCCTTTCTTATGTAACAAATAAAAAAATAATAATGATACGGTATGAACGTAAAAGAAGAGGGACTGAACTCACCAAGAACACCAGGACCACCATGATCCGAGTAGTATAAGAAGATCCTGTCATTAGGTTTGCTATCCACAACCTTACCACTTCCACCTTTCACAGCCTTCTTGTCCCCAAGAAGAACTGCATACAGATTCGCTGCGGTTACTTGCTTACCAGTGTAATCCTACATTACCCAAAACCAATATAATCAACCCGAAAACTTATGGGATTTCGATTAAACTGAAGCTTCATTAACAACCAAGTGACAACTGTTACCACAGTAACATGTAGCCACCAATTGCTAAGGTTAGCACTATGGCTTAACAAACTTATGTTAAAATGTAAAAAGGGCAATCATAACTCTCAAGTATATTTCACACTTGGATAATTGCTCTGTTTTCTCACTGGGATTAAGTAGAATCAGTCACTTTTAGTTCATACTCTACACTGCATCAGTGGCAGAGGTTGGAAATGGCCGCTGCAGGCCTTGGGCTTTAAGTGGGCTGTTCTGTGTCTGAATTGATCTCCATGGCCTTGGGCTTTATGTGGGCCTACTGCCCCAATTTCTCAACAAAAAATAAAAATAAATAAATATATATATATATATATATATATACATATACAAAAGGTCAAAAAATATCCAAGACACTTATGTATATTTGAGAATTCTATTTTAGGTCAAAATAATGTCTATTTTTGTTACAGTGATTATATGTGTCCGTGAGACTTTGAACCTAAGATGAACCATGCTCATACCTCTATTGATCATGCTGCTTTTAATCCTAACTTTACCCTTTAACAAAATAAGCCTAAAATAAAAGCAAAACAAAAAATAATAATAATAATAATTAAAGAACTAAATGGGAAAAAGAAAATTTAAAAGTAGACCACAAGTTTTGTTGCATACTAATGGTCAACCGTAATTTAGACTATAGTGTGTGTGAGAAATCCTTGTAATTTAGTCTATCGCTTCATTTGTACTTAAAAAAATAATGTATAAAAAAAAAGGTTTGAAAATGAGTTTCTATAAAAATATTTTCATGCAGATATAAAGAGCATTTTCAAATCCAAATGAAACGATCCAATCCAATCCAATCCAAGCATCTAACAAACATTCTGAAATCTGGAAATGAATGCTTAAAAGTTACACAATCAAGACACATAGGTCATATATCAATGTCATCAATCATGATGTGGAAATTTACCTTCTTTTTTTCCCTCACTCATTCATCTTACCCTTAATTTTCCCTTTCGTTAATGAAAGTGCGTTTCGACCCAAAAAAAAAAATTTATAAGATGCTTTCAAAAGCAAGATGCCAAATAGCACTGCTTTCAGCGGCAAAAGTTCACCGCTCAAGACCATGCTACAAGCATTTTCTTTTATTTATTTATTTTTCGTTCGGTATAATCTAAAATTGATCCTTTGACACTAGAATTTGGAATCTTTTTTTTTTTTTTTGGAAGCTTTAAGAAATATTAAAAGGAAGAAGAAGAAAGGCTAATGATAAAGATCAGTCAAGTAGGGCCCAACTCTTTTGTCCTCCAAACATTGTATTTAGCTTTTAATACAAGCTCTTGCTTTGTCCTTGCTAATCAATTAGCTAGCTACATCCACTTGGCAGCTTTGATTTGACAAACCTAAGACCTCTTACCCACTTTTAATTACTTCTTATTTTTTGGTCGAAACTTTTAATTACTTAAATAAGTGAATGGTACCTACAAGACTACTAGAGATAATCATATCTATGGTGCAACTAATCATACAAATAAAAATAAATTAATTCACAATAATAATTAATAATAATAATAAAATGACAAACTGTACCTTAGGCACACCGGCATATACATCTTGACCTTGTGGATGGATTGATGATGACCCCAGGCCTGGGATTAATTTCATGGTTGGCGATATCATCATACATAAATACCACTATGTTTTCCTCTTTCAAGCCACCTTTTTTCAGCAGCTGGTATGCGTGGCAAACATCGGCCTACATATATATAAATAATTTAATATGTAAAACCTCAACACTAAAAAAAATTATATATATGAAAAAAATCTTGCTTAATTATCACATACATACCTGATGCCTGTAATTTCCATAGCCAGATGAACCGGCAACAAGAACCGCCCATCTTGTTCCAGCTTCCTTGTGATTAGCATCTTCCGGTTTATCCTTATCTGAAGGCAACCGGATTGTAGAGTCCCACAGGTCCAACCGGGCGACTCGGCCGCCTCCTACGAGCAGCACAAACAGAACCAGCAACAGGATCAACCTGGACTGATATTGGACCACCGCCATGAAGAAAACCCAAGGACTAAATTAAGAAACTGGGGGCGGAGAAAAGGAGGAAATGAAGAAAAGAGGGAGGTGGTGTGTGGAGATTGATGAGAAGGGTGGTGAGAGAGTATAAAAGGTACAGACTGGTGAAGTGGCGGGGTGTGGTGTGGTCTGGTGTGAGGTGCATGCAAAAGAAGACAACGGTTTTGACACGTGTGGGCTAGGGCTTTGAGTTGGTGGGCCCAAGGTGAATGTGCATGCAACGGGTGGGGTTTCCATGTTTTAGGTTTGGCGTTGTATGGTGTAGTGTGAAGGTGGTGACCTGCCGACTTAGGTTGGGTTGGGTTGGGTTGGGTTGGATTTGGCTTTTTACTCATAACTCCCCCTTCTCTGCAGTGCAGGAATATTTTTTTATAACAGCTATAAAGGATCATGTGATTGAGAGAAGAGCTTTTGTTTGTTTTGTTTCATTTCGTCCCTTAATTTGAACTTGAAATCAAGTTTGGTTGTTCATTCAGGATTCAAAAGTCAGGTAGGTGAAGTTTACTTTAAAAACTTGACGGTACGAGTAAATTTTATTAATACACATAAATAGATATATCTAGCTAGACATTAGCGACATAATGAGCCTCACCCTCAAATATGTATCTCTATACACATTGGCGAAACAAAATTTTCATGTGTGTTGGGGTCTCACACAAAATATAAACAATAAAAATTCAAATTCTCACAAGGTATACAAAAACATCAAAAATCATATTGTCTATTCATTATTATCATAATTGTTCTCGATGAGTTTTCATATTTTGAAATCATAAAATTAAATTAAATTTCATCAAGACAAGTTCACAATTGCAACAAAGAGACATACAATTACATACTAAGCAAGAAAATTTATGAGGAATGGACAAATACATATTTAGAGTTGAATAACGATTTAGCAAATATCTCTAAAAGCCCAATAATAGGTATAAACCTTTGGGGATATGTTTTTCTTCTCTTTATTTTTTCTTTCCCACTTGTCTTGGAGCCACGTGATTGTCCTTCTGAAGTGGCTCATAAATCATATATATATATATATATATATATATATAAAGCAAAGGAAAAGAATGGTGAAACATTCAAAACTCCAAAATGCCCTTTACCAAAGAAAAAAATAAAAACATACCATTTTAATTAAGAGAGGGGAAATAGTAAAGAATAATACTAGTCTTGTACATTTTTATACCACATATTTCATACCACATGATATGTCACATCATGAGATAAAAATGTAAGTGTAGATAACTCAATAGTAAAACACCACTGACTTAATAAAAAGAAAAATAAAAGGAAAAAAAGAGTCGTGCTGTGCTACCACAAGGGAATGGTGAAGAACGGTTTAACCCACGAACAACGGTTGCCTAGAAAAGAAGAACTGAAAAACGCGGAGACAAATTAAAAAACAAATTGAAAAACGAACTCAAATACACTGCAGTTCATGTCAATTTTAACACTTCCCACACGACTATGTGATTAAGATTCGTTACCATTCATTCAAAATCATAAGAATCTCTATATAGTCCTCATTTGCCTCGCCTCCACCGAACAAATATCCATATGACCAAAGAAAGGTACGTATTGGTAACTGGTTCCATTTACTTTCCATAGAACCCTGTCGACATGGTCCTCCATACGGATAAAATGTTGATAAGAACGGAAAAAGACGAGTCTCTCAAGAGATATATACCCCACACCTACACTTCAATTGAATTTAAGATTCCCCACTGGATCCGTATGAATGCTCCTCCTCATCCTTCTCATAAAAATAATAGAGTAGGTGGCAGATTGTATGTATATGCTGATTTAACAAACGGTATTATGCATATCGTTTCCGTAAACATATAAAGTAAAGAGATGGCATCTATTGATTTAGTTTATGGTGTGGATATAAATACATTATGTTAATCCGGGATTTACAAATTGGTGGGCTATCATTTTCGATTGAAACATGTATTAGTTATAATAAAACAAGATACTTGGACTGGGTTACTTCTAAACAAATAATTTTGGATATCAATCCAATTCCAACTTTGCGAGACGACATGTCGACAAATGATATGAAGTCATCAAAACTTGGTTTTCCTTTCTTTTTAGTTAAATGAAGCCAAAACATGGAAAATCATGAACTGGAACCTATGGGAATCTTTTCTACCAAAGACTCAAATCTATCAAAACTACCGTTAATCTCGAAATCGTATCTCCCGCTCAGTTGATTTTTCAAACTTTTATTTGGTTTGCACATAAGTTAACCATGATGATTTCAAGCACTTTTAGCATAAACCAAGTAAAAATTATAGGATTTCTAAGAATAATCATTGGCATCTTCAACCAATTCACTTCGAGTGCTTTTGGTCCTAAGGAAGCTGGTTTTGGATTTCTTAGATTATATACCTCTTTTGAGTTGGCAATTGTAGGAAATAGGAATGGCTATTATAACTTAGTAGACCAACATCAAGTAAATAATCAGTCTATAATACTTGTGGGAGCTCAAAATTTGCACAGATAAGATAACCGATTAGTGATGACTTCCCGAGTTGCAGGAACTAAAGTCTGAGCTGAAATATAATGTGCATCTTTACGTTTGTGAAAAAGATGTTTTCATACCTTTGGAGAATCCTCAAAGAATTGGTTAGGTTGAAACCAAAGACAACCTCTCTTCATCCGTATGTGAATTTCTTCTAACCCACAAATTACCTCATATTCAGTATTATTCTGATTTTTCAGCCACCCCGAAAATAATCACAGTGCTGCCCCATTTATTAAAGAAACATGAAAATTGAAAGTACCTTGAAAGGTTGGTTAACAAGGATTCATGAGCATGATATTTTCTTCCTGCAAAGGAACATATCCGTGGTGTAACTCTTGTATGCAAAATGCAATTTCTTTTGTATCCAACCGATAAACGGAAATTTCTTTTAGTATTTTGCCCTCCATGAATGCCACTTCAATTTCAACTGATACCACAAAGGAGGAATACCAAGAATCCCTCGCGCTAACCTTGGATCAAACACATCAAAATTCACTCGGCTCAAAGAGTCCAGTAGAACCTGGGCAGGCACTGCTGGCAGCAGCACTGGGAGAGCCTCTACAGGTACTGTACCAGCTAAATCACGAGCCTTCTGCAAATGGACATTAGCAACTGATGCCATCTCAAAAACCGCTTCACATAAGCCCTCACGAGAATCCAAATGAATCTCTGATTGACCTCCATGCTTAACCAGCAATCCATGCTTGGCTGCCACTTCAGTTGGTATATAAGAAAAATGGCGGTTTCGACTACCATGATATGGCAATGACTTAATCAGCAAAAGAAGACCACTTGCTTTACCAATATGTGATGCTGCATGATCGGCTGCAGTGGACCTGATACCACCAGCTTGAAGTGTCATGTAAAGAAGAGTTGATACAGTATCTTCTGCATATCTCTCCAATTCTTCAATTTTTTCTGGGGTGTCACCAACCTCCTTTCTTGCATCACTGATCCGAGCTTCTACAGACCGTTTCAGCCATACCTTGCTAATTTTGTTCTCATGTACCACTGACAACAGGGCTTGTGCTGTTGGGTGCTCAATTAACTTGTTGGCATAGATTTTGTCTATGGCTTCTTGCCACCAGACGAGGCGCATAAGACCAATCCTCGGATCAGAAGCAACATCCATAGCACGAGCTGTTTCAACATTTAAGGCACGGACTGCAAATGCAACCTTTCGCATGTTAGGGGGGAGTTCAAGGAGGCAAAGGTAGTTATGGTAATCATAACTACGGACTTGCTGCACACAGTATGAGAAAGCTGCCCTTAAGCTACTAGATGCAGAAGCACCATTCATCAAATACCAACCCTGGTTCCTCCAACAAATATACAATTGCACAAACTGCTCAAATCGCACAAAACTTCACTCAGATGAGTTAGGATTTAAAGCTGAGGGCCGAACACCTGAGAACGAAGAAGAAACAAGCTATGCTGCAAACCAAAATTTTATTAGCACCAATGCAACTCAGGATCTCAAGGAATGTAACTATGGTTAAAAAATATGTTTATATTAATGATCTTTCCATCTTCATTTAAAGAAAAAAAAGGCCAATACATCATATCTTACCAGAAAATTCAAATCCATGAAAGGAAATTTATGCCCCGGTAAGCCATTCCATGCTAACACCCCAATCTTCACTAATAAATATAAAGTGTACTAAAAACAAAGAAAAAAATATGGAAGGTTGTGTTTGGATGAGGTATTTGAAAGTACCAAAGGATTTCCAAAATGATAGGATTTATAAATTTATTTGTTTGTTTAATAATATAGTATAACAATTTACTTCTTCCATCTAAACACAAACCTTATGTTCAAAATAAAAACATGGGTTTCTTCTGGCATTGTCTCAACACCTTGCAGGCACAGAAATGCAATCTAATGAAATCAAAGCCAACCAACTTCATACAAACATACAGATCATTATATAGATCTAGAGCAATCTAACAAAGCTATTGGAATTATAAAGTTACCCAATTCGCTCACTCCCCTTATGAATTTCAAATTGGATCGCATGTATCGAATCGTGGTACGTTAGCAACCAGGAATGATACATTTAGTGAACCAATACTCATGGGGATTATAACAAAACCTGAGTGATGTTGCTGCAAAACTCGATTGGTTATTCCAATCATCAACTTAATAGGGTGGTGGGAGAGCAGTAGAGGGAGCCATCACAAGAGAGAACCATGGAGAGAAAGCCATGGAAACAGAGTGCAACGAGGGAGTTTTGAAATTGGTTCTGAAGCAGCAGAAAAATTTACAAGCAGAGGAGGAAGACGTTGGTTTGTTCAATCTAATAAAGAAAGTGGCTGTTTTCCAAAGAGGTAAATTTTCATTAACTAAATAATAAATTAGACTTCAAAGACCTTAAAATTCCCACTAATTTTGATAAATAAATAAAAACACAATGTGTTACTTTTTTCAACCTTATACACTCTCTTTTTGTACTTCTTACTAATTCTGAGTATTTACAAAATAAATATCGTACTGAATTAAACTAACACACGAATTATGACCTGAAATTTTGTTCCAACTATGCCTACCCCTTCGAATTTTGTACCATAGAAACCAGCGTACCTCGTACCTGTTCCTGTTCCCCATACCAGGTAACTATGTTGGTTTATAATATAACTTAACAATGGGATTTCTAATTTAAAAAATGAGGTAACTTGGTAGTGAAAGGCTGAAGTATGCTACATGACTTTTATATGACAAGTTCTAAAGATAGTCAAAGTTCAAATTACAAAATATCAGTCAAAAAGAAGAAATTTCATCAGTACTTGAGAAAGACTGGAGGAAGCATTACTCAGTCTCATAAACCAATATATCAATACTAATACTGGAGGGTCATAAAATACTATCTCAAAATCTGGTAATTTTAGCCTCTACAG
This sequence comes from Prunus mume, assembly GCF_029339155.1. NCBI lineage: Eukaryota > Viridiplantae > Streptophyta > Magnoliopsida > Rosales > Rosaceae > Prunus > Prunus mume. The sequence continues at coordinate 19,096,845 of NC_142704.1, forward strand.
ATAGAAGAAATAGAGCTTGCTGAGCTCTATAAACACATAATAAATTAGCAAAACATCAGATTACATGATTTCCAAGATACCAAACAAAGATTGCCAAGTATTGCAATGCACAAGAACTATTGAAATTAGAAGCCGAGACAGATGAACAAGTCCTCTGTACATGCAAACCCAACACATTAACTTCCCCAAAATTTATGGGTTTATCAAAAACCCCACAGAGAAAGGCATCCCAATTTTACCAACACATTTCTCATAGAAATCAATCAAACAGAACTAGGGCACGTCCATGGACCTTTTCTATTTTTTCACGTCAAATAATATAATCACAAACAATAATCACAGAAGTAATCCAGTGAGTATAAATCACAAAATATTAGATAACCCATCTAAGATCTATCAAATTACATTGAGAAAATTAAATTAAACAGACTGATAACATGAATTGGAATCTCACCTTAAACCATGAGAGAGAGAGAGAGAGAGAGAGCGCGCTAGAGGTGAAGCTTAAGAGGAGAACGCTCTGTCAAGCTTTCTGGTCTTTCCACCATTAACATCAAGAGACTGAGAAACTGAGGGGCTGAGAGTCAGAGCAGCTAAATGTTCATGTGGGCTACGCTAAAACAACAAGGCCTTCGGCAGGTGGCAGGTGGGTAAGCCTTTCCATTTTATTTGTTAACATGCGCCGTTTTAGTGAAACATACAAAACTAACTCCTGCCATATTGGACTGGGTAAGGACAGGCCCAATGAAATACATCCAACACATTACAGGAAAACCCCACTGTCCAAACTTTTTGAATTATTATCTTATTATGTATATATATTTATTAATTAAAAATATATTAATAGTATTATCATAGTAAGGGCTTGTTTGGAAGTGCTTTTGGAACATAAAAGCGCTTCTAAATAGGTGAAAGCGCTTTTGTCTTTTAAAAATGGTGTTTGGCAAAAATTGTAAAAGCGCTTTGGGTGAGATCCAAAAGCACTTGGAGTGGTTTTGGAAGAAGCACTTGAAGGTGCTTCTTTTTAAAAGCTGCAGGACAAAAACACGGGAAGCAGGCTCCTTTTATTGAAACTTTTAAAATGCCGAAAATACCCATATTTAATTTTTTTTAAATGCCAAAATACCATTTCTTACTCTCTTTTTTTTTTTTTTTTTTTCTCTCCTATTAAATCAGAACTCTACCCGCCAAAAGCCCAATAGATGTCAAAACCTAGCAGACGTCAAAACACCTTCCATCTCTCTCTCACACAATCTGCTCTTCATCTGTCATATTTCTGTTCTGGAGTTTTGGCGTAGTCTGGTCAACAACGAAGTTCAGCCTCAGCACCCTTCATCTGTCATATTTCTGCTTCTTCAGAAAGAGAGGTAATCATTGATTCTTGTTAACTTGTCTTGCTTAAATCTCATGTTTATGTTCTGTTTGTTGGTTCATATCTGTTTGAATTCATTGTGTATCTCAATATGAACTTTCCCATTCTAGGGAGTTAGTAGTGGGATTTGGTTGAGATCAATGAAAGTACGTGGAACTATAATGAATGAGTTTATGTATTTACAAAAGCATTGCTGACTCCATGGAATAATTTTGAGTTTAACTTATTAAGAAGAATTCTATTCCAAGCCTGAATTGTTACAAAAGCATTGCTGACTCCCTTGCTGTGGACAGTCCTGAATTGTTAAATCGATTTTCAGAAGAATTCTATTCCAAGCCTATTAAATTAAACGATTGAATTGGGGAATATAAGATTGTGTCATCCAATGTCCCTGTTTGTCCTTCAGTGATTTACCACCGGGTCAATCATATTGCCAATGCATTTTTTGACAGTATGTGATTGGTGGAGCCTGTGAGGAATCGCCATTGTCAATTGGAGTTCAGATTTTTGACCAATCTACTGGTGAATGGTAAGTGTATGACTCTTGGTATTGAATTGCTTTTGTCTGATTTTGTTACTGATATCTGGTTTAAATTTGCAGGATATATCCTACTGTGTTGGGAACAAAACCCAAAACATGTAAGGGCCTTTCAGCAGTGCTTTTAAGTGAAGACCGGATATTGATTACGAAGAATGGTTCCACCCCAGACGATTTTGCTTGGTTCCTTGAGGTGGGTACCTGTGAAACTATTCAGATATGATAAGGGAGAGTACATTTGAACAGAATAAAAGATGTCACAATTTCGTCTCATTTAGTAATAGTTTAAGTTTGAGACAGACAACGGAAGATAAAATGAGACTGCACCAAATGGTAGTAGGAGTTTCAAACAATAAGTTTGGAAATAGAATTATATTCAATTGATGTGAGAACAAAATAACTCCTGTCCTTGTGGCTGTTAAATAAAGTGGAATTGTTCAGTTAACACCATTCTGTCCATCACGTATTATATTTAGATGATCACAAGATTATTCTGAAATCTAAAATTGTTTTGTTTTAGGTGGCAATGATGCATTTCATATAAGTGATTTTAGATAGATTAGAATCACTTATTAGGAGAACCACCTTCTATAAGTGTTTTTAACACTGTTACGTCGAAAACGTTAAGGCCCCATTTGTTTACATTTTAGAGGCCCATTTTCATTTTCAAAAAATAAAAACAAAGCAAAAATGTGTTTGGTGGGCAAAAACAGAAAACATTGAAAATGTTTTCATAAAATGAGACGAACTTCACATTTACTTCTACAAAACAGAAAAAATATGTTTTTGTTCTCCTTGAAAACAAACGCTCAAAACACATTGCTTCTGCTCAATCTTTCGCTCAATCTTCTCTCCCTATCAGACCAAAAACCAAAATTCTTATCTCCTTGCTCACCCTTCTCTTCTCTCCCCTTTTCTTGACCACTCTTCTCTCTGGCTTGGCTCACTCCTTTCTTTGGCAATAGTCTCTCTTCCTCTCTTCACCACTAACATTTTTTGTTCTCTCCAATTGCTCCATCGCCCCACAGACCACAGGAAGATTGCTGCTCTTGGAAGATCTTGTTTTCAGTGTTTTCTGAAGACACGAGAATGCATCCCATCTACAACTCTAGCTCTCTCTCTCTCTTGACAACCGATAAACCCACCAATAAGAACAACACTCATCTTCTCCGACCCAAAATAACACAAATCTGCAAACTAAGAAAAAAAAATACAGAGGAAGAAGAAAAGAAAAGAAAAACAAAGACAGGAAGAAGAACCACCACATACCTAGCTCAACCACCATCATCTCCCAATCAAACCACCACAACCATTAATTAGTAGAGAGAGAGAGAGAGAGAGAGAGAGAGAGAGAGATGGGTGGGTGTATGGGATTCATGTCATGGAAGAAAGGAGGAGTGGGTGCAGCCTGGAAGAAAAAGAAGAAGGAGGAGAGGAAGAAAAGAGGAAGAAAAGGAGAAAAAAGAAACGGTCTTGGGAAGGAAAGGAAGAAGAAATGAGGAAGAAAGAAGGAAAGAGGAAGAAAAAGAGAAAAAAGAAACAGCCATGCAAAGGAAAAGAAGTTGAAAAGAGAAGGAAAGAAAGAAAAGGAGAAAAAGAAAAAAAAAAGGAGATAAGATAGTTTTTGAGCTTTAATTTTTTTCATTGTTTATAATAATTTGAGCCTCTAAAAACATCAATTTTTTTTTTAAAAAAAAGAACTGAAATTATAAAAAATACACCTGAAAAACAATTGTACTACCAGACACGTTTTCATTGTTTTTATTTTCTAAAGATGTTTTCTAATTAATCTACCAGACACATTTTCATTTCTTGAAAATGCAAATTTATTTTCTTGTTTTCATTCTCTGAAAATATTCTCAAAAAACACTCTCCAAAAATGTTACCAGACGGGCCCTAAGTGTTTTTGTGTTTTAAAAACAGTTTTTAGTATTTTCTAAAAAAGTATTTGGATCATTTGTATCTAGAGTAATATAATGAAAACTCAGCTTAAACCTTCAAAAACAGACTAGGGGAAGCAGAACTTTGTTATTGCTTCAACTTAATTTGTATGCCACATAAATGCCTGCAGTCAAAAATATTTCCAAAGTTCACCACACGCTCCAAATTATAATCCAAAAAGTACTACATTTCAGCGTTTCCTTCCACTCTTGGGGAGTTTCCGTGGATTCCAGACCAAGGATATTTCTGTGAAGAATTTATATTTACAATCAATAATGGACAGTAATAAAAGAAAAAAGGATACCCATGGCACTTCCCCACCTCTCTATCAAGCTCAATGGAATAGAGTACTGATCTAGGGCACCGTTGCAATAGTCATTCCCTTATATTTACAAGTAGAAGCGTTTTTCACAAGCATCATATTTACAAGTAGAAGTATTTTTCACATAAGCATCCCCAAATGGTCCCTTATGAAATCTAGAATCCGCGCCCTTAAGTTTTCTCTAATTATCTCCATATCGGAATCGAGCACTTGACTTGTAATTTTTATTGTGGTGTGAGCCAAAGAATCTACGATGCTTACATCAGTCTTCGCAAAGAGTTTAAGTAAAAGTAGGGTTTTTAGTTCAAGAAACAATTACTTTTCCATGAGATGGAGGTTGGCTTATACAGAGCTATGTCTTGGCTAGTTTATCGTTGTAAGAGGTTACACACCGTATGTTGGTTGGGCCGGTCAAGAAGCGTTAGTCCACACGTCCAATCAATTAGTTGTTTTGACTTGGGAACGTGGGATAGTTAACTCAGTTAATCTTTTTATTCAATGTTTTGGATGCTAAGTTAACTCAGTTTTCTATTTTAAGTTGATGAATTCTTAATCTTTATTTGAATTGCTTCTATGATGTGATTTGTGTGATTAGGTCTTGATTACACGATTCAGTTTGTTCATTGGGATTAAGAATTGTATATTATATATAGCTTGCAAGCTAGGTGTAGACTTTATGGTTTACATTATTCCTGATTTTCATAGAACTTAAAGAGTTTTTAGGTTGATTAGTTTTCATAGAACCTAAAAGTTTTTAGGTTGATAAAGTTATCACGACCGTGGTAATTCTCACTTAGAAATATTTGAACCTAATATGATCAATAGCTTTATGACCTCATAATTAAGGAAAACTTTGGATTAGTTCTTGTTCGATAGGTTAGTGTACGAAATCTTCATCATATTAACTTGGTAATTGGTTAGCTGCATCCTAGGACTTGGATATGAAGGTTAATGGTTGAATCCGATGCTCTAGTAGTCATTAAACTTTAAAACCCTAAAATCTATCTTTAACATAGTCTTTGAAGAAAACCATAAAAAGAGTCTCGCTAATTAGGTTAAGTTACTGAATTGAGGTGTGATAACCAATCCAGGATAGATTTGGGGTTAGATTGTTTGATTATTTTTTATTGGTTTAATCTATAACATTTGGGAACAAACAATGAGTTAGTTCCTTCCACTCCTACTTGTATCTCTTATTCATTTTCCTATAATCATTCACAACACTACACAAATATAATTCTATCTTGCTTCCAAGCAACACATCTTTAGGTTTAAGTTTTTCTTGCCTCAATATTTACCCTCTGCCTGCCGTTCTCCTTCGCTCGTCCTTCGTTCGTGCCTCTCTCCCTTTCTCGTTCTTCATGAATCCATAGTTTTTGTTGTCCAAATTAGAGGTGTTAAAAGGATCAATTTGATTACGACCTGATTTTTGGTGGGATGACTCCTTTAAAGCTCATTTATTAAATTATATTTATTTAAAAGAAAAATAATACGTGACATTATTATATTTAATTTTAAATTCAAGTCTTCTTTTCTCTAAGAATATATTTTACAAATCAATGTTTTCTTTATAAATAAATATGATTTTGTTTTTCAAGTTTCAATTTTTTAAATCCAAACAATAATCTAGCCCTTTACTATTTAAATGTACTTAAAATAAAGTTATTACTATTTAATAATTCTTGTTGTATATACATAATTGTAAAAAAGATTGAAATGAAATAAAAAGGAAAAAATTACAAAAAAAATGCAACATAAGTTGAGCTTTGTGTGGGTTATGTTTTCCGATATGAATTCGACACAATTTGATTATTAAATAGGTCACTCTAAATGGACTAGACTAGCAGCACGATGCGTTTGACACTTCTAGCGTGTCCCTTAAATTTTGTCACAAAAAGATGAGTAGGAGAAGTGAAGGGGCTAGCGTTTTTGTGGTTCATTTTCTTTTTGTGGTTTATATAAATAATTTTTTTCTTACAAGTACAGTAGGGTGTTTTAGAAATAGATTCCTTTTTACTATTTTATTTTTTTAGGAAAACTAAAGAAAACAAAATGTTATTTACTAATTTCACAGGTATATAATATCGCGTGAACTGCCAATAGTAGAGAGTCAATAGACCAACAGAAGGTTCCAGAACCCCAAACAAACCCCACACTCACTAGAACTCTCTGGTACCCCAAGAAAACCATTCTCCTATCTTATAAAGCTCTCCCCGTCTCCTCCTCAATACCCTACACCCGCAATCCCTCAACTTCTTCTGCAATCGTTTTCTCCCAAATCTAGCAGCAATGGCCGACGAAGCCAAAGCCAAAGGTAACGCAGCTTTCTCATCCGGCGACTTTAACGCCGCCGTCACTCATTTTACGGAAGCCATCAACCTCGCTCCCACCAACCATGTCCTCTACTCCAACCGATCCGCCGCCTACGCATCGCTCAACAAATACTCCGAAGCCCTAGCCGATGCCAAGAAGACCGTCGAGGTTAAGCCCGATTGGGGCAAAGGCTACAGCCGCCTCGGCGCGGCTCACGTCGGCTTGGGCCAGTACAGTGACGCCATCTCGGCGTACAAGAGAGGTCTCGAGATCGATCCCAACAACGAGGCTCTTAAGTCCGGCTTGGCCGACGCTCAGGCCGGTGCGGCTCGGTCACGCGCCGGAGCCTCGCCTATGAACCCATTTGGGGACGCGTTCTCGGGTCCCGAGATGTGGGCCAAGCTCACGGCCGACCCGTCGACCCGTGCCTTTTTGCAGCAGCCCGATTTTGTGAAAATGATGCAGGAGATTCAGACAAACCCTAGCAATCTCAATCTGTATTTGAAGGACCAGAGGGTTATGCAAGCCCTTGGGGTTTTGCTCAACGTGAAGCTTCGCGGTGGGTCGGCGGGAGCGGAGGATGAGGAGATACCGGAGTCTCCGCCGGCGCCGAAACAACCCGAGCCGCGGAAGGAGGAGAAGAAGTCTGAGCCGGAGCCGATGGAGGTGAGCGAAGAGGAGAGTGAGGCCAAGAAGAGGAAAGCCGAGGCCATAAAGGAGAAGGAAGCTGGCAATGCCGCTTACAAGAAGAAGGACTTCGACACTGCCATTCAGCACTATACCAAGGCTATGGAGTTGGATGATGAGGACATTTCGTATATCATGAATCGCGCTGCGACATATTTGGAGATGGGTCAGGTATGGAATGCATATCTAGTGTTTGGTGATTGGTTTTTGGTTAAATTGCATAGTAGTTTTTACTTGTGGGATTTTGTTTTGTTGAAGTTAGTACGGTTGACTATGAGCTTGTATTGTTGGCATAAATAATCAATTTTTATGGGTTTGGATGAAGTTGCTTAATGCAGTAAATTTCATTGCTTCAAGGAAAAGAGGAGATTGGTGTGATTTAGAAACCTAGTATGTTAATTCGGCCAATACAATAACATTTGGTGGTTTATAGAGTACCTAGATTAGCTCTTTCAGATGGGTTTTATCTTTCATAACCCTTACTCATTTTTCTACTGCGTATTATTAAAAAATGAACAAATTGATGACAATGGACTTCTGCGTAGCTGCTGAGCTCTGAGCCCTCTCAGATTGGATTCAGTTTGACTTACCTGACCTCTTGGTTGCGTCTCTTGTACATGTTGTTCTTGTTTTTCCTTAGAGACTGACAACTTTGGCCTTGAGATGTCCTTCTAATTATGCCTGCTCAACTGAGGCCCAGCCTTTTGTGCTTACCTAAATTTCAATCATTCTCTTTTATATAGCAATTTGGATGTGGTGGACTATCGTGAAACAGTGAAACTAATTTTGGATTCATGCGTGCCTCTTTTATTTCATATTTTGTTTTCCTATAATTTCAGTGTCGTGGTGTTTGTTTCCACTCTCCACTTGTTCATACCATGCTTATTATGTTACCTTTGATTTTCCTTGTGTTAAAGAGGGAAATAGTATTGTTGGAAACTATCTGTCTTGCCACCTTGATATCTTTTAGCTTGTTAGTGATGTTGATGAATGGGTCACTATTATATTCTGGCAGTTGGAGGACTGTATTAATGACTGTGACAAGGCTGTGGAAAGGGGAAGAGAGCTAAGGGCAGACTATAAGATGATCGCAAAGGCTTTGACTAGGAAGGGAACTGCGCTGGTGAAGATGGCAAAAGGCTCGAAGGACTTTGAACATGCTATTGAGATGTTCCAGAAAGCTCTCACAGAGCATCGCAACCCAGATACATTGAAGAAATTGAATGATGCTGAGAAAGCAAAGAAGGAGCTAGAGCAACAAGAGTATTTTGATCCAAAGTTAGCTGATGAGGAGCGTGAGAAAGGTTTGTCCTTCTGTTTGATGTGCTTGTAACCTTTGGATCTTTTAAATGCTTTTTTTATGGCTGGTGTCTCTTCCATTGTACTTGCATATTTATGCATGAATTGCGTCCTGTTTTCATGACTCGTTTCGTTTTGGTAGAACCATAGGCTCATATGACTCATATGATGCTGCGAACCTGCTTCTTAGGTTAGAAATTCAGTGGCTACAAGTACTTTAGTTGTGTCCGTGTGAGAGTGGGGTTGTACTTCAGTGTGATTGGAAGATTGTGGGGAAAACGTTGTTTCTGTCCATGCATTTCTAACTTGACTGTTTGCCGGTGATTTGCAGGCAATGAATATTTCAAGCAGCAAAAGTACCCAGAGGCTATTAAGCATTACACTGAATCTTTGAGAAGGAACCCCAAGGATCCAAAGGTGGGAGAACCTCCAATGTACTTATAGTTGATAATCCAAATTGCTTTTAATATTTTGTGACATGTTATTGGTGTTGCAGGCATATAGTAACAGAGCTGCTTGCTATACAAAACTCGGGGCAATGCCCGAGGGATTGAAGGATGCAGAGAAGTGCATTGAGCTTGATCCAACCTTTGCAAAGGGTTATACCAGAAAAGGTGCTGTCCAGTTTTTCATGAAAGAATATGAGAAAGCTTTGGAAACATACCAGGAGGGGTTAAAACATGATGCTGGTAACCAGGAATTGCTTGATGGTGTGCGAAGGTGTGTTTACAAGACTAGAATTTGCTGTTCTGAATTGTACTTCATGTTAACTGTATGTTAAATGTATGTGACAATTTGAAATTGATTGCAGATGTGTTCAGCAAATCAACAAAGCTAGCCGTGGGGATCTGAGTCCCGATGAATTGAAGGAGAGACAGGTACGGCTTTCTTTAACATTCTCTGACACTGAGTGGATTCCTTGAGATTGGAATATGTTAATGAATTTGATGCTTCTTGCAGGCTAAAGGAATGCAGGACCCAGAAATTCAGAATATCCTCCAAGATCCTGTTATGAGACAGGTCAGCATAATTTAGAGCGTTTGCTTCTGATTTTAACTTGTTATTTCAGTTTCATTTTTATGTGTGGCGTATGAAGGGGCTAAATTTTAATTTATATTTTTTTTTGGGATGTGTTCAGGTGTTGATTGATTTCCAGGAAAATCCCAAGGCAGCTCAGGAACACACAAAGAACCCAATGGTGATGACCAAGATCCAGAAGCTGGTCAGTGCTGGAATTGTCCAGCTTAGATGAACTTAGGGGAAAGATACAATCACGTAAAAAAGAAGCCTTCGCTCATTCAAACTGTAACTTTCCGATGTCCATTTTGAGTAATTAGCTCACAACTTTTCATTTTGGAAAATTTTGCGTTTCAATACTAGTGTGGATGTTTTTGATATGTTAGATCTCTCTCTCTTGCTCTCTAAGTTGTGGTATGATTTATTTTTCAAAAATGGGCGTGGTGGTTTTTGGTTTATATTGGCTCTTGCGGAGCAAGTAACTATGTTACAATGAAACACAATAATGGGAATGAGGCCAAATGCCCATTTCTCCATCTTCTGCTGTGCCCCGCAAGCAAGAGTCGGATGACCAAAATTGTGCAGAATTACAATTTTTATTGCATCTTTAGTGTTGGTCTTAAGATTTTGTCAAGATCAAAACCGTAGCGTCCTTTTTCGAGGAAAAATTACTATGCACTCTTTTACGTCTTTTGCTAGAGTTAAAAATAAAAATGAAAAATAAGAAGGAAGAACAACCCTCGTTTTTCTTGGATCTTAAATAATGAGTCGGGAAGTATTTTAGTGGTCCCTGATTACACAGGGAAACAAAATCAAGCTGCAACTTCTTCCTCCTTGGCAGCAAGCTGGTTCTGAATGTGCTGAGGAACAACATCGAACTTAGCTAATTGCATGGTATAGGATGCACGACCTTTTGTCATGCCCCGCAGTGTACTAACATATTGGAACATCTCTGCAAGAGGAACCAGCGCATCAACCACCTGCAAAAATACAGATTATTAGCAACATAATAGTAATTCGATTAGTAGGTGAAACAATTTGAAGGCCACTAACATCACATAATCCGGTCATGAGTCTTTAGACATACCTTGAGACCACCAGGTTTATCATTGAAGCTGTTGATTTGACCTCTCCTTGAGTTGAGATCACCGATCACATCTCCCAGATGTTCCTCAGGTGTAACAACTTCAACTTTCATTATTGGTTCAAGCATTTTCGGGGCAGCTTTCTTTATCCCCTCCCGGAAAGCTCCTCTGGCTGCCAATTGGAATGCTAACACACTTGAGTCGACATCATGGTAAGAGCCATCAACTAGTACAGCGCGTACATCGACGACAGGAAAGCCTGCAAGCACACCGTTGCTCATACACTCCTCTAATCCTTTCATCACCCCAGGTACGTATTCTCTTGGCACAGCACCTCCCTTGATTTCACTCTTGAACTCGTATCCACTACCAGGCTCCATGGGTTCAAACCGCACGGTGACATCAGCAAATTGACCTTGTCCACCCGATTGTTTCTTATGCACATACCTCGTTTCTGCAACCCTGGAAATACTTTCCCTGTAATTTACCTGGGGTGCTCCAACATTGGCTTCAACCTGTACAGATGAAGCAACCACAGTTATGAAAATTCAAATCAGCAATACATCCAAAGGATTCATTCATTGAAAATTTTCAAGAAACCACAATATAGCATTTCAAGTGAAATCTAGAAAAGGATCACGTCTGTGTGCAAATCAGTTTTACAAAAACTCAAAAAGGTGTATAAAATGCTTATGTCTGTAGGTAGATGCAGACTAATATTTATACACACATACATAAGTTGAAATTCTCTATGCAGGACCTCCCTCCTTTGCTAAAGGACGGATTTTGTATCAATATTGTCAATCATGAATTGATAACATGTTGGCCCGTTTTGTTATTGACACATTATCGACAATGAATTGACATCTGTTCTTTAATAAAGAACGGAAGTCCTGTACAGAGAATAACTGTACACATAAGATACAAGCATAACATAGGTGAGATTAAGACAATATACCAAAACAGAAAACAAACACGAATAAAAACAACATCTAACATCTTTATGCTGGAAAATAAAGAATCAGAAATAACATGGAGTAGCAGATACAGACCTTGAATTCCCTTTTGAGCCGATCAACAATAATCTCAAGATGCAATTCTCCCATCCCTTCAATAACTGTCTGATTGATCTCTTCATCCCGTGAGAAGTGGAAAGAAGGGTCTTCTTGAGCAAGCTTAACCAAACCAGCTCCCATCTTATCAACATCAGCTTTAGTTTTGGGTTCAATTGCCACCTTAATTACAGGATCAGGGAAGTCCATTCTTTCAAGCACAATAGGATGCTCAGGGTCACTCAATGTTTCACCTGTAATGGTATCTTTTAGGCCTGCAAGCGCAACAATATCACCAGCTAAAGCTACCTTAACATCCTCCCTACTGTTTGCGTGCATTTCTAGAAGTCTACCAATCCTCTCTTTTTTTCCCTTGTTTGCATTCAGTACATAGGATCCAGCAGCTAGCTTTCCTGCATAGATTCTCACAAATGTAAGGGATCCCACAAATGGATCGCTCATGATCTTGAATGCTAGCCCAGCAAATGGTTCATCATCACTTGCAGCCCTCTCAATAATGATTTCTGGGTTATCTGCATCAGTCCCCTTCATTGGTGGCACGTCAAGAGGTGAAGGCAAATAATCCACGACAGCATCAAGCAAAGGTTGTACCCCCTTATTTTTAAAAGCTGAGCCACATAACACTGGCACAAAACTAATTGAGATGGTTCCCTTCCTAATTAATTTCTTAATGGTTTCTTCATCAGGTTCAACTCCTTCTAGATAGCCCTCCATAGCTTCATCGTCTAACTCAACAATGGTTTCTATCATCTGTGACCTATATTCTTGAGCCAGCTCCAGAAGATCAGATGGAATATCCTCGTAAACAAATTTCGCACCCAACTCTTCTCCAGACCAAAGTATAGCTCTCATCTTCACGAGATCAATAACTCCCTTAAAATTATCTTCTGCACCTACTGGAATTTGAAGTACAAGTGGTTTGGCGCCCAAGTTTGTCACTATCATGTCTCTTGTTCTGAAAAAGTTTGCTCCAAGACGATCCATTTTATTGACAAAGCAAATTCTGGGCACCCCATACCTATCAGCTTGTCTCCACACAGTTTCAGATTGAGGTTCCACACCAGCAACACTGTCAAACAAACATATAGCACCATCCAGTACTCTGAGAGCTCGTTCCACTTCAAGGGTGAAGTCAACATGGCCAGGAGTATCAATAATGTTAATCCTGTGTTTGTCCCAAAATGTTGTGGTTGCAGCCGAAGTTATGGTAATGCCTCTTTCTTGTTCTTGCTCCATCCAGTCCATAGTTGCTGTTCCTTCGTGCACCTCCCCTATTTTATAGTTTCTTCCAGTATAAAACAAAATCCGTTCGGTTGTAGTAGTCTTCCCCGCATCTATATGAGCCATAATTCCTATATTGCGATAATCTTCTAATGGCACTGCACGCTTTCCATCTGTCATACAGATAAACAAATAAAACATATTCAGCTCTGCTATGTCAGCTGATAAACTAACATTTTTACAAAAATCAAAAGCAAACTGAAAAAAGTACAAAGAGTTTTCAGACATAGTTATAAAGTCAGTTAAAGAAACCCCAAGAAATGTATTATTATGGAGCACAGTTCAGTTATAAAATGCCCTTGGAAAGACAGTAAAAACATTAATATTGTGTTCCCATCTAGCATCAAAGTAGCTAAATAACCATGGAGATGCTAACTCCCAGAATTGTTGGGAAGGGCATCATTTGTGCACATTCCAAAAGATTGAATTCATATCATTATAAGTTCCAGAGACAATTAAATGGATGTCAAACTCATATGCATAGAACATTCATCTACTCTCCTTCAATAAACTTAAATTAAACTACAATATAGCAGGAAGACACTACGCTAATCGGGTTGCAAATTGACAATGAAGTCAGAGAAGTAGATAACAATGGAATACATAAACCATACGGTCCATATCTTCTCAAGAAGACATATTAGAATAGCAAAGTCCTAAACAAAACACGAGGGTCAATTATTATAACTAAAAAGATCATGCTTTTGGTTATAAATATTCACTCTGATTCACTTAAACTAAGAACCAAAACAAAATGAATACAATCTCACAGAATAACCCAAATTCAACAACCTGGGCAATTGGGTACCCGGAAAACACTTTAGAGAACAAAAATTCAACAAGATAGTAGCAGTTAAAGAATAGAAAGAGATAAAACAGGAGGAGAAAAATACCATCAGCAGCCATAGCGACAACAGAGAGGTTTCTTCGGCTCTGTTGGCGTAAAATAGAGAGCTTTGAGGAGTTGGAACTGCTGAGCCGCACATTCCCAAAGAAGTGGGAAAGCGAAGATGAGGTGAGAGAAGAAGAGGGTCGGCGACGAAGACCCAGAAAGCGAGCTGGAGAGAGAGGAATGGCTGGCCTTGTCTGAGACCCATTGAAGCTGAAACTGTACACTCTCACTGACTCTGTAGCCATTTTTTCTTATCTGTTTGTGTGTGAGAGAGAAACAGAGAGAGAGAGAGAGAAAGACAAAGAGAGAGGTTCGTTGGGGGTGTTTTGGCGCCCTACCTGATATGACCCGTATGGGTTTGGGTTGTGGAAGCGTGGTGAGTTGGGGATAACGAAAAACCAAGAGGTGCTTGTGCGTTTGGGTCTATAGCGAGCTTTCTGTTCAGGACATTCTGGACCTTAAGATAGTTTTGGAATTTCATAAATTTGAAGAACGAAAATGCACCAATAATTAAATATAAATACATAAATCAATGGAAGAATACTTTTGCTTATATTTAATTTGTTTGCTCAATTAATAAAATAATCTCTTAATAAACACATGATTTTAATTCTCAACCTTTTACTATTTATCTCAATTTGTACTTTAATATATTTCTAAGTACCCAAACAAAACCTTAGATTTTAAGTTAATAACATAATTAATCTCCACATCATTTAGCTAAATTTTATATATTGAATTCTAAGTTTTCGAATATCTTTCTATCATCGGCTAAACACAAAATCTTTTTTCATCTTTAAAAAGAAAAATATCACTAAATTAAAAATTAATTGATAAATTTCGACTAAGTCAGAATACGAAAGAAAATTCTAACCCTAATTTATCAGAATTGAATATAAAAACCAAGTATGACATGGAACTTTCATAAAGGAAAAATAGTTATCAAATGAAACAAATGCAAACTACTTAATCCAGCATAAAGGCTATCATCAGCCCATCATAATTTTTTTTTTTAAATAAAAAAAAAAAGAATACAATGAACGGTGTGTGTGCTTTTTTATGTTAGCTTTTTTTTTTAATATTGAAAATGTTAAATTAGTCTATTTTATTTTCTGCACAAAGAAAATAAATCTTGTTAAAAAATGTTAGCCTTGGAGGAGAACAAGGGCTGCGAAGCTGCCACGTATCTCAAATTAATATCCTAAAAATATAGTGCTCGGATTGGCAAAGTTGCAGTTAGGAGCAATGCACGGTAAAGCCCATAACCCGTCTCTAAGCCCCAAGCCCAACCCGCCGCCTTGTTTCTCAGTCTCATCTGCCCACTTTCCATATTCTTCTTCAGTTCTTCTCCATCAATTCTTCTCCAGTCTTTTGCAGTGATGACGTAACGCATTACCCACAAAAAGGTATTTGTTAATTTCCTTTCTTTTCCTTTTTAAATTTGTTTAGAAGTTTATGGTTTTCTTGTTTGCTGTGTGAGTTTAGAATTGAGAACCTGCTGTGTTTCTGATTTGCTGATTGCTTGGCTCCTTATCTGTTTTTGGATATTGTGGGTTTTTTTGCATTTGGTCTTGTGATAGATAATTCTGGTGCTAATCTGCTATTAGGGTGCATTTGATTTGTTCCTGTTTTCTTATTGATAGAATGCCTTTCTTTTTTTTACTAATAATTGGGGAATTTGGTGGATGTAAGATGATGAATTTGGTTTGGCACACCCCAAATAGTGATCTTGGTTCTGCTCCTGCACATTTATATCAATGATTAACATTTTATCTTGTTTACTTTTAGCTTGACAACTTATTATTTTATTTCCGTAGGAATTCATGTTAATATGATTATACATGTTGTCTCATCATGATGTCAATGGATCTCTCTTTTATAAAACTATGGAAATAGAAAATGGGAAGTTCAGTTGGCTCTATCTTTTTTATTACAGAGATAAGCTCAAATGATGTCATCAGTTGCATTAGCTGCTTCAGCAAGTTTTGTACCATTCAATTCTAGGGTAAAGCACTTGGCTAGACTATTTCCTGGTTTCTCAAGAAGATGTGGTGAGACCAACATATCATTATCTGCGAGTTCTCAACAGAAAGGATTTCGGTTTGCTGTTGCTTCCAGTGCCTCCAGGACGAATGGAAATGTTGCAGAGATACCTGAAGCTGAAACTGCACCTCAGTTATATTCTTGGCCAGATAAGAAGAGACCAAGGGTATGTATACTAGGTGGTGGGTTTGGAGGTCTATATACTGCGTTAAGACTAGAATCTTTGGAATGGCCTGATGACAAGAAACCTCAGGTGCTCCTTGTTGACCAGTCTGAACGCTTTGTTTTTAAGCCAATGCTGTATGAGCTTCTGTCTGGAGAAGTAGATGCATGGGAGATAGCTCCTCGTTTTTCGGATTTGCTGGCAAATACAAGTGTGCTGTTTTTTCAAGACAAGGCCAAACTATTATATCCCTCTGATCATTTGGAAGTGAATGGACCTACGCAATCCAGTCGTGGGGGATCTGTGCTGCTTGAAAGTGGTCTCCTTGTTGAATATGACTGGCTAGTTCTTGCTTTGGGAGCTGAAGCTAAGCTTGATGTTGTACCAGGAGCAATAGAGTTCGCATTGCCATTCTCCACCCTGGAGGATGCTCGTAAAGTTGATCATAAGTTAAGAGCATTGGAGAGGAGGAACTTCCGTAAAGAATCTGCCATTCGTGTGGCTGTGGTTGGTTGTGGTTACTCTGGAGTTGAGTTAGCTGCCACCGTATCAGAGAGACTGCAGGATAGAGGTACAGTACAAGCAATTAATGTGGAAACCACAATCTGCCCGAATGCCCCACCTGGCAATAGGGAAGCTGCAATTAAAGTTCTCTCATCCAGGAAAGTTGAACTTTTTTTGGGTTATGTTGTCCGTTGTATTCGTAGAGATGTTGATCTGGAAGCTTCAGAAAAGCCAACAAAGAGCATAGGTGTTGCTCAACATGATTCTGAGAAATATATATTGGAACTTCAACCTGCTCAAAGGGGATTACAAAGTCAAACTGTGGAAGCAGATATTGTATTATGGACTGTTGGGAATAAATCTCTTCTTCCTAAGCTGGAACCCCGTGACAGGCCCTATGACCTTCCCTTAAATGCCCGGGGACAAGCTGAAACAGATGAAACTCTTCGTGTTAATGGCCACCCACGCATATTTGCAGTTGGTGATTCTTGTGCTTTAAGGGAATCCAGTGGAAGGCTTCTTCCTTCGACTGCACAGGTTGCTTTTCAGCAAGCGGACTTTGCTGGCTGGAATCTGTGGGCTGCAATCAATGACCGTCCTCTTTTGCCATTTAGGTTTCAGAATTTAGGTGAGATGATAACTCTTGGGAGAAATGATGCAGCTATCTCTCCAAGTTTCATTGAGGGGCTAACTTTAGAAGGTCCTATTGGCCATACCGCGAGGAAATTAGCGTACTTGATTCGATTACCAACTGATGAGCATAGGCTTAAAGTAGGAATCAGCTGGCTCACAAAATCTGCCATAGATTCTGTTGCATCAATACAGAGCACCCTGACTAAGGTTCTCTCAGACTCATAAACTATGGTTCAATGGTTGTAAAGGATCTGATTGCTGGTAAAATCACTGTTACCATTTATCGTTTTATTATAATCTATATATAAAAGATGATGTGTAGAACAGTTTTATATCGAGTAATAGAACAAATGATTGATCTGTTTTTGTTGACGAGTCCCTGTCATGCCTTGCAAACTTTGTTACCTCAGCCTAACATAGATTTCCCACTGAAGCCCCTCCAATTTTACCCTAGCTAAAGGTACAGAATGTAGAAATTTAGATGCCATTAATTTATGCGAAGCAAGAGGTGATTAGAGTATTCACAGAACCAGCTGCATGAATTGTAGCCTTAAATTAAATGGTTTACTTTCTGACCGTCAATGAGGACCAATAAGCAGTCTCGTATTTCAAACCAAAGAGTTTTAACATTCCTTTCATGAAAATGAATGAGAGAAGGGCCCAGGCGTGTCATTCTTTGACTTTATTGGCACGCAAAAGCCATATATCCATGAGTCATATCATCCTGTTATGATCTCAACTGACGTGAAAAATAAGCTTCTTGCTTGGGGTTTGTTTCAGATTTTTTATTTGTAATTTTTCATATGAAATCAGAACATAAAAAAAAAATACCCCAAAAAATCTTACAGCTTGATATTCATTCAGGTGTAGTATATATCTGGCTATTTACATCCCAATATTCCACAATCCAAAAGCAAATGACTTCTACAAAAACATTGAGTTGATCTTCTTTACTAGAACACTCGATCACACACATGTAATCCAAAAGCAACTTCCCACCCTCTCACATTTCTAGCGGCTTTTATATCAAATGATTATGTTTTCCATCAGGTTTTTACATGGATTTGACAGCAGCTAAGAGACTAAAATATTGGGGCTTATTTTTCTTGAGTGCTAAGAAAATTTGTTTCCCTTATACCTTTCCCGAGAACCAAACAGAATCTAAGGCAAGGCAGCTTTAGATGAGGCATAGCTGTTGATGAGTGCCAAAGCATTGCTTGTCAGATGTGCAACATTCACTGTGTACCTACGGACAACAGCCTCCACCCTGCCTCTCAGATGATGCTCTTCAAACCCATCCATGCAGGTGTCCTCATCTGTCAACGCAGCACTAACCCATGTTTGAATATCACTCATTTGAAACCAGAAATTTGAGCCTCTAAGTACATGACCAAGCTCATCCAAGGACTGTTGAAGCTCGTCGATAGCGTCACCAATCTCCTCCATACAATCATGCACTGCTGCAGTCTCTATAGGCTTCAAACCATGGATTTCTGACAACCTTCTCATTATCACAGAACTTTCTTGGGTGGCTGCAAGGGTCACGTTGAGTGCAGTATGAGCTAGTACCTTCGGGTCGGTCTTGATCTTTCCGGCATAGATTGAGAGGCTGTGGTAGCACAATCTAGGATAAATTGTGACACTGCATGATCTTTTTATGTATTGAGTGTTTGTTTTGCCAGTGGCTGTGCAGGGGTTTATGTGATTGAATAACTGGAGAATATGCAGAGCTAATAGTAGTGCAGGCATAAGATAACCTTCCATTGATGAAGTTTGAGAGCTTGATGAATTTGTAGAGCAGAGCAAAGGGTTCTCTGATTATATATAGAAAACCTAAAGCTTTGTGGTTCCCACTTATTGGGAGGAAAATGCTTTGATGAGATGGATTCTTGGAAAATTTCAAGGGCATCTAGTTCAGAATGTGTTCCCCTTTTGGACATAGTGATAACTCAATCGTTAAAAATTTGGAAAATTGGTAGAGGTCAAACATAACATCATCAATATTAATTTTTAATTATCTTCATTTGTTTTTTAGCAGATTCATTTTCCATAAAAAAAAAAACTACATAAATATCTTGACTAAGTCAAAATAAGACACCTAATGCATCACACTGACAGATTCTTTGCTGTTAATCCTACTCAAGATTTAGCAGCAGAGAATCGTGCACGTTTCTAATTGGGTTTTGAAGTCGGCCATTGCAACTTGCCCAATTGCTTTCTCTAAACATTGTTCTCTTTTTAAAGTGATTGATGGGGATGTGTTGGATTCATAAATATGGGATAGCTACTTCTGTCAATTGTTTTCAATAATGCAACAATTTAATCATGCTCTTGATTACCTGATGCTGAAAAATCCCATGTGGAAAGCAAGAGATTAGAAAGAAGAATTGGTCTTTTTATTTTTATTTTTTATTTTATCGCTATAAGTGATAGTTTAAACTAGAGATATTTGATTGATTATAAGTATCCTAATATGAGAGACAATGACTTTGATCTTCTTTTTTAATTACCCCATCAAACTCCTAAGAAAGGTGGGATTTGATCTTATCCTTGGCTTTGTGTATGAGGACAAATGACTTTTTCTGAACCAGCTGACTGTATCTGCAGTAATTATGCCTGATAGGAAAGTGCATACAAAGTCTGGTAGAACAAATCCCAAATGGATCTCTTTTGTGTGTGATGATAAAACACAAGCTCTAGCTGCAAATTTGGCTAAGCATGTTTCTTTTTTTTTTAATTAGCTTGGTATCACCAAAACCATGTCTTGAGAATACAATATTGTACAGTGGTTATATACCTCAAACCCTGATGAATTACTGTCTAACAGTTTGTTTTTAGTGGAACCTCGACGATATGATGATAAATATTATAAAATAAAAAATCAAACCAGTAAACAATAAGCATCTGCAGCAAATGAAGGATCCTGCTGTGACCACCAATAATAAGCATCATGAGTACAGTTTAATCGTACGCAAATTCCAACTCTTAGCTGCTGTGAAGCCTGAACAAAAGGAAATGCATGGGGATCTTTATCTACACCAGTTTCTACAAATTCTTTTTCCTCATTGAATAAATATTTTATATAAATTTAGGATTCTTAGGCACAGTGTGTGATTTACTGCACCCTTCTGTTCTGCCTCCCTTTTCCTTTAATATTTGATGTTATGGTATTGGTAATGTGTCGATATCATTGTCAATAACAAAACATATTATCAATATTATTATCTAAAATATCAACACAAAATCCGTCATTTTAACAAAGAAGGGAAGCACATACATGTGACATCCATGGCAGATGATCTTCACATGACATTGTCCACAAGTCACTTTTATGGAAGTCACTTTTATGGGGACTGAGGATGTATTTAGACCTTCAATAAACTAATGGTTCCCAATTCATATGTGTAAGTAAGTGGCTTCCCAGCATGGTCTCTGTCACCCCACTAATCTCCAAGATCAATTACCAAATGGAACTTTCTCCTTTGGCCTCATCTTCCTTTCCGCTCAATCAATATGACTAGGCTGATTCTTCTTAAGCTTAATTAGGCACTTTGGTAAGCGCACGTCTAATCAGAAGCAGCTTTGCTGATTCCATAATGTTTCAACTTTCAAGTGAAAAAATTTAATCAACATGTCCCATCCCATCCCATTCACGAAAGGATAAGGCTCGCTCAAATTTTGTATTTTATTCATCTTTAGAAGATTTGCATTCATAACACTAGATTTGGTCGTCCAAAGCTAAGCACATTGAAAATGATGCTTGCCATTGCTTTAACCGCTGTCCCCTGCCTCTCCTTGGCATGATGAGCTTTCGTGTATTACTTCGTTATATATATATATATATATGATTCACCACACAATAATGGAACCCACATGGATTGTATTGTGCGGAACAGACAATAAACTGACAAGTAGATTCCAGGAAGTGCTTTCTAGAAAAGCTAAAAGCTAAATCTGTGTATATCATCATATCAGATTTCTTATCATATCAGATTTTAAAAGAAAGCTAAGTGAGTGATGCTTTAGCTCATCCAGGTGAACATGAAAATCAGGTTGTGAACTCATCTTCTTCCAGTTTGAGTTCAACAGGTTCAAATTGATGAGTGATTTTATAAGTAGATATTTAAAAAGATAAAAAAAAAAACAAGAGTCCATATATTACACAAGACAGAAGATCTTGGTACAAGACTTTAGGCCCTAGAGATTGTTTCATTTTACACATCAACCAACAAGAACAAGACTTTCAAAGGCAAGATCTAAACCAGGCACAAACCCTACTAATACCATGTCACATTTACATTATACAACTAGACAAAATCAAAATCTAAGGCTGCTTGGCAGCTGAGGCTGCCCTGTGTTTTGCAGCGAAGCGATTAACCAGGGCTAATGCATTGCTAGTAACCTGAGCAACATTGTTGACCCTTCTTGTTATAGCTGTCTTTATATTCCCATCCATGAAACGACCAGAAAACCCATCAAGACAAGTGCTTTCATCAGTGAGAGCAGCACTAACCCAAGTCTCCACATTGCTCATGTGCCACATGAAGTCCTGGCCAAAGGCTCGACCGGCCTGGCCAAGTTCCCTAACCGATTGGCCAAGCCGGTCGACGCTATCACCCATGTTCTCTATGCAGTCTTTCACAGCTCTGTACTCCCTAGGCTTGATCCCCCCGACTCTAGTCAACTTGGCCACATAGGATTGAGCCGACCGCACCCGGGCTAGGCTCACTGTCAAAGCAGTTTGAGCTAACTGTCTTTCACTATGTCTGATGGCACTTGCGTAGCCTGCAAGGCTTTGAACACACAGTGCAGGATAATCAGTGGCCCTGCATGCGGCTTTGATGAAAGCTGTGGGGCTTGAGTGTCTGGCAATGGTGGAGTCTGCTGCACCAAACGTGTGAAGAATATGGAAGATAACCAAAAAGGAAAGGCCAAGACCAAGTCTTGCCATGTCTGCAAAGATATGGAGAGGGACAGGAGGATTTGAATGACATGGAATCAAAAAACAGATAGTGAGTTATATAGAGAGAATTTTTAGAAGTTTTTTTAAAATCTTCATTGGAGATTAAATAAAAGTAGTCGCATGCCTACTTTTCTTTTAGCTGCTTCTACTGCCTTCCGTTTATGTTTTTTTCCTCTTTAGTCTCTTTATTGTTCTTTACTTTTTTTCCACCCTGTTTGGTTGCAAGGAATTTAAGAACACCAGTTTTCTTCGGTTAAATCCTCATCTTCTCATCTCCTCTACTGTATGAAGTTTGGAGTAAATGCAAGCCTAACCCTTTCAAATTCCAAAGCACCTAATCTACTTTATCTCATTGATTTCAATAGGGTTTGGGCCAAAAGCATAATCAAAGTAAAATTTGGCCAATAGACATTAATCTACTGTTGAAATACTGTTAAATAAGGCTGAACTTGTGTGATTTTCCACCTAACAATTAGTCAATAATTAATTGAAGAGTAATAATAACTATATTATTAAGCAACTTGCAGATCATGATACAAAAGGGCTAATAACTATATGCATAAATTATTGATAGATAGTACTAAATGGCAACTTTCTCAAAACCCTATTGCATACTATATTACCCACCTTCATCTAAGTGCGCACACAGAAAAAAGTGATCATACATTATGCAAAAGCCTACATGTCGTTGTTTGAGAACGAAACCCGGCTAGGGCACTGACTGAGGCACTTAGAAATTAATAGACAAGGCAAAGGTTGTGGACATCGCATAATCTTAAGTGCGTAAAGGATATCAAAGATAAATTAAATCATCTAAGTCTGTTTGGTAGTGCTTCTGCAGGAAGCACTTCTGCTCAAGAAGCGCTTCTATTAGAAGAACGTTGACATTTTATTCATATAACCCCTTGAGTTTTTGTAAGTACCATCGTTACTTGTTCCTCAAGTGCTTTCTCAATCATTGTACTACTAGTGTTTGTAATTCTTTGGTTCTTTAGTTCTACCTACACTTGTTCAAACCGAGTAGTGGCAAGCGCGTACTCAATCTGCACCCCGTAAAATGCCGAAAAACCGCACAAAGGGACATTATTTCACACTTAAATCTTGACCAATCATTGTGGCTGGATTTGTGTGTGCAAAATCTTCAGATGCTATTTTCTACCCAAAGTTGTTCTCGTACCTAATTATAGAGGGAGGAGACTAAGGCATAGTTCTGTTCCAAGTTTCAAGCATAGACTTCTTACACGACCAACCAATAGCTTCCAAGAGCATCTCTGTAATAGAAAGATTGCTTGGCATGCATGCGAAAAAAGCAGAAACTCCTGTGCCACACATTGTACTGCATTTCACTTTATGCCTGTTCAGTGCTTTCCAAATCAGTGACCACTTTCCAATAATCACTGGTTCTCAAGGAATCAAAAGGACATCCATTGTCAGCTTCTATGAATTAATCAACTACCAACATGAAAACATCAAGAACAAAAATAAAAACGATAAATTACAAAGTTGTTTCGCTGAACAAGAAAATTAAAGACAGTGACTCCATAACCATTGTTTCACTGAATACACATCAATAGATTATGACTTCATACTTGATTTAGCCTTATTTAATTTGTTGTTATAAATCAGTCTCATCCTACAGTATGATGATTCTGAATTTTGTGATTTCTCCATTATAGTAGAAAGATCTAGGATGTAACTTTATGTATATAGCATATAAAAACATTTATTGATACAACAGTACTCCCAATGTTTTACAATTTCCCCTTTTTTGGGTAGTCTAAAAACATAATCTACTGAATGTAGTGTGGCAACACAATATGGACAATCAAAGTCAGAAAAACTTCATCTAAGAGACTAATCAACCGCTTAATATTTACCACCTCAGCACTAAACTGTCATGTACTTGAGAACAGCCCCACGAAGCTTTTCCATGAAATCAGCTGCTTGCTTCTGCAAGTCATAATTTAACATTGACATAGATCTTCAGATTTTAATTCACCATGGATGCAGTTACAGTTACTGAATAACATTTAACTTCTTTTTCTTTTTTTTTTTGGTGCGTCTGTGTCAAGAATTCATCAACTATAGGAGTTCAAATAGTATATAGGACAAGTGGACCTGTTATTGGTGTACTTAGATGCAAAGAAGATTTTTACCTCTACGATAAGTTGAATTCAGGTACAAATGAAGAGACCAAAATAAAGTTACGTTTGATTAAGTTTCACAACAGCAAACCACTTGCACTTTTACTACTCTAAATCCTCTCTATGTGAACTCTTCTCGGGCCAACTCAAGCATGTAACCTGATGTGTCTAGGCAAGAGTGGATCAGTCCAACAAAGTAGCAATCGTTTTATAATTTCTGCATACTAGATTAGCATTCAGGCAGTTTTTTCTTAATACAAAAACTGACTTTTGGTTCATCAACGGTGAGGGGACAGAAGAAGGAACTAAATTGCATTTTTTAAGTTGAGTACGTAACTAAGAGGAAGTGCTGCTTTTGATATTCTACCTTCACTTGCAGTAGTATAAAATTTCAACAAAACATCCACTACCCTATTTTTCTGGTACTAAAAAAATGGTCCCATGGCTAGTGAGTAATAGCATGTTAAAGGTGAAAATTTTATGTTTTGTAAGGGAACTTGCAATGTATCTGCCTCAAGTCGAAATTACAAACAAAGAATGAAATGAATTATCTCAAGCAATATGAAAGAAGTTTTCCCAAGGTGATTTACCTGGTTGCCCTTGTGTGCATTTGCAATGTTTTGATCAAGAAGTGTCAAGAAGGATCTATTAAGTTCATTGCGCTCAACCATCTCTAGTAACTGCATTGTCAAGGATAATTTAGTTGAGCAACACAAATTACATAACTGTTAAACTTCATTGCTTCATGAGTGAAAAGAGCAGCACATACAGTTGCTTTTACATCCTTTGAAGTCAAGACTTTGGTTAGACTCTGCTTTGCTTTAATGAGGTCAGTTTGCATTTTGTCATATGCCTCTGTAACAGAGAATGGAGCATTTTAGTAAGCAGGTAAGAACACCAAGTCTTTATCACAAACGTTTGTGAAATTAAACAGACCTGTTCCTTCCTGCAGGGCTTTCTGCAATGCTTCCAGCTCAATCAATCTATCCTC
The DNA here is from genome assembly GCF_029339155.1 of Prunus mume. Classification (NCBI taxonomy): domain Eukaryota; kingdom Viridiplantae; phylum Streptophyta; class Magnoliopsida; order Rosales; family Rosaceae; genus Prunus; species Prunus mume. Next base: position 19,122,106 of record NC_142704.1, read on the forward strand.
TATATCCTAGAAAAATCATCAGCAAACCGAACGTATAGTTTCAGTGAGGAGCCTTATTGTATAGTTTCAGAAATTGACCCAAATAGATAGTTTCAGTGAGGAACCTGAGTTTTTGAAACAGCAAACCGAAGCTGACCTAGCTCATATTGAAGGTGTGAGAAAAATTCCTTGTCCAATCTGCATAGAACATATGTAAGGGGAAAAGAATGGAAGTAAGGCAGAAGTTCATGGACAAAAATTACAAAAGATATGCATAATGCTCATTGAGAGAGTAAATTCCCAAATGGCAAGACAATAATGAGATAAATTGGAGTGCAATAAGAATAGTCAATGGTAAATGCTATTGCCATTTTAAGCTAATAGCACTTCCTTCCTTTAGGAAGGAAGAACAAGAGTGGAAGACGATGGGTTTAAGGGTTCAAAATTCAGTGGTAGTTCATCTAACTTAAGAAAATTAAATATCAAAAAGTAAATGCAAAAATATTGTTAACTTGCATTTTCTGAATGAAATGACTTTCTAATTATTGTCAGTTCTCAACTAGCCGTGGAGCATATCGCCTAGAATTGAAAAACCTACACTTCATGTGGTATATGGATCTTAACCATTCATTATATTAGGTCCATATATGTTCCATGTTAGAATCCCAATATCCCACACTGAAAAAATAAAGATCTCGGGCTAGTATGTGAGCTCTTGCGCACCCCTCCCTTGTAAGCTGATTTTTGCAAGCGCAAGTTCTACCCTATGCTCCTATCATCTGACATGCAGCTCAAATATACCCTGTGGAGCTGATGGAAAATTGAGATTGATACAACTCCAACAAGTAAAGATTATGTAACCATCGACTGACAATATTCTCCATCACAACATTTCTATTTCTAAGCTATATGCAATAGAACCAAACACAGACACTGAAAATGTGAGCTGCCATCATTTTTAACATTCATTTAAGCTTCTCCTCAAACAGATGGCAAGCATTTCCTACTTTGCCATTCTCTTCAGGCTTCACACAGAAATGGGTTTAAACTTTAAAGCACTAACCGTGGCCTCAACCTCGAAATCTCGAACTCAATTTCCTGTGCCTCAGTGTCGAGAAAGTACTCGATCAACTCCTCTGCAGTATCCGGCTCAGCCCGAGACTGAAAAACAATCAAACACAAAATACAGACACAGTAACTTAAAAATTATTTCTTTAACAAAGGCCCAATTCATGAAAATTCAAAACCCATTTCTCAAATTACTTCTCTAAGAGCTCTACGGCGCTCTTTTTCTTCAATGACTTGGCGCTCGAAGGCTTCTCGAGCATCGGCGTCTCTTTCCAGCCGCCTCTTGAACTCTATTCGGGCCAAATGGCCCGTCTGCGGCGGCCCCAATACACCTTCTGGGTCCTTCCTTAGATTAATTCAAAAAAATATTAAATTCGAAAAAAAAAAACCCGAATAATTGATTTTTAAAAATACTAAATTCCATGCTTTGAATTTCTATGAAATTTGTGAGAAGCAGAGTTTGAAGGGTACCCATCCAATGCAGGAAATTCTGGTAGGCCTCGAACTACGCGTTGTCGGCCTTGTAAGTAAGGCTGAGCTGGTGATGGCGATGCCAATGCTTAGAGCGGCCATTGGTTTTGAAGCGCTCTGTTCAGCCTCTGGTTTCTGCTATCTGGTTTTGTATTGTTATCCGTTTGGGTGGCACAGAAGGTAAATAGAACGATGTTTATGGCGGGAAACACAACCGTTATAATTAGAAGCCTCTTTGCGGACCCTCTTGATATGTTTGGGCTCTAATTTGAGTTTTAAGTTTGAGGTAGCTTTAATTTGGGTCTCACTTTGTAAAGTAATTGAGGTCCCAAACCCACAAAACTCTCTCAAAAGACCATCAGAAAAATGAAAATTGAATTATGAACCATGGGACTAGGCCTGATTTTTGGACGGATCAAATCGGAATAATAGGATTTCAATTCCAACTCATAAAATGTCCTCCTAATTCTGTTTAAAAATATATCAAAAATTTCAACATTCATTACATTTGAAAAAGTCGGAATTTTTTCGAATTTTTCGGCAAATTTTAAAGTTACATATTTTAGTGTTCCTTAAAAATTAGTTCAAGATTTTGAATATGAGAAACAATTTGAAAGGAAATGATTGTCTCAAAATTGAAAAATTCATACCGAAAGTCGAAAGAAACTATAGTGAGTTATTGTTATTCTTCATGGAACAACTTGTCTACATTTCTTTGGTTATTATATCCTATTTATTTCACGTTGAAATTAAGGTATAATGAGAATATCTAATGGTTTTCTAGTTGGTCATTTTCACATCTTCATACTTCTATTCATTGAACTAAAACCTAAACCAAGGCCAAGTGAGTCAAGGTCAAAGTTCAAAGCTCTTCGAAGCTACTAAATTTAACCCACGAAAACAAACGCTAAAATCTAAAACTGACTTGGTCTCACTCAAAACATTTCCTAGAAGAAAAAGAAAAGTCATTCATATATATACAATTTAAATTTGATCAAATAACATTTCGTCACACCGACAAAAGGATATCCTTGAAATAAGAATCTTTTGATTGTTACAATAAAAGGATCACTTAATTTTCTGCTTTGTTTGTTTGTTCTTCTCATTGCAAAAACAATAATAATAAATTTGAAGATTAATGATTTATTGTTTAGCTCATGGTAACTAAAAGATTTTTAAGAGGCAATTTTGTTTTTTTGAGAGATTCACTATTATACCCAGTATAGGAGTTCAAATTATAAAAACACCCTATATGAAATGGACTTTAGAAACACACCCAAAACCCATTTACAACATAACAAAAAAACTTTTAACTTCTTTTAACTTACAAAACTGCCATTGATTTCTTAAAACAAATCCAACCCCAAAACCTCATAAAAAAGTCCAAAACACTCAATAGGGTATCAAAGTAATTTAATAATCAAAATTAAATTCAATATGGTAAGCTGTCATTTTTTGGGTTTGTTTATAGAAATTAAATGGTGTAGGGTTTATTTATAATTTTAGTGCTAAGAATGGGTATATGACTTGTTTATACCATAATCAACCGAGCATATCCAGTATTAATACGACTGGCACCAAGGTAGACGTGCACTTATCCCCTGCTGAAATACCCCGAAGGGACACACAAACAAATTCTTAGAAAGTGAGTGACGTCATCACTTTCTAACCGGTTGAAGGAAGACACTCTTTTGAAGCAGCAGCCACCTGCCGAAGCTCTCGACTACTGAACCTAATTTCCAGGGACACCTGTCACCTCTGCAGCAGCTTGCACAAAGTCCAACATCGAAACTTTGTGCAAGACTCCCATTTTCACTTCCCTATAAATGGGGAACAATGCCCAAGAAAAAAAGGGTAACTATTTTCTCACATTTATTGTTACTCTGCCAAAATTACCACTTATAACTGACTTAAGCATCGAAGAGCCTTTGGCAGACACCAGACCGGTGTCTGAAGTTTGACGATTGCTGCTTCCTCATTGTCTTCTTCAAATCCGCCAAACACCGAAGGTTCACATCTTCTCCCCTGCTAAAGACTCAATACTCTTCTACCTAAGTTGATCCTCCCAAAAAGAGCATCAACATGACTAAATATCTCTTGTTGGTTCTTAATCATCAAAGCATGTAACTAAAAGTTTATGCGAAGTTTATTTTATTGCATAAATAATAATAAAATGAGTTTTTAGGAGCAATAGTCCATGAATTTGTACCCAATTCGCATTTTGGTTCTTGAACTTTAAAAATGGTTGACGTAGTCCATCAACTTCATTTTTGTTAGTACTGCTGGTCATCCATTAAATTTTCTATTAAATTTAAAGGCACAATGGTCATTTCAAGTTTAGTCTCTAGGTTTTTTAAGAGCAATGATCCCTGAATATATAAACGACTTACATTTTAGTCATGTAACTCGAATATTGGCTCCAATGTGAAAGCTATATAAAATGATAATTTTTCCTTAAATTTGACTAAAAATGGAACATATTACAACGACATGACCAATAGTGCTGACGAAAGTGGAATTGAGGAACTACAACAAGAGCCATTTTTAAACCAAAATGCGAATCGGGTACAAGTTCAAATACTATTGCTCTTAAAAACCCTAATATAAAAAAAAATGTTATAACATTTTAACGTCTGTTAATTTTTTTTTCTTAATTCCTTTCACTAAGAATAAGAATATGCATGATCCCACCTCACGCAAAACTTCTTTCAAATTCTATAATTTTTTTTGTATTTTAATTAAATTTGTAGTGGACAAAATCCACTTGACAACTAACAAGTTGATATTAGCCGTGTCTCATGTCCCTGCTGACTCGGGCATTGACCTAAATTGCATCTACAGATGGAACCAAACCGGGCCGGTAATCTGACTTCTTGAACTTTTCTTTTATTTTGATGGGGATTTGTCCCTTTTTTGGACGAAATTGCATGCCGCATGATAATACTACAGCGGCAAATAATGAGCGCGTCCTCACTTGGCTTAATTTTCTAAGTCTTTGCATTCACATCTCAGACTCTACACTTCTCTTTTGACTTTTGCTCTCCTCCCTCTCTACTAGCTAAGAACTTATCCATCAGTTTTTTCTTTATTTTACGCAATCGATTTTAGAAGAGGTGGAAATCGGATAAAGAATCGAGATGTATCGATAAATACTTTTAATTATTTGAGCTATTATCGCTTGATTCTCTTATTGAATATATAAAATTATATTCATATATAAAAAATGGGGTGATAAAATTTAAGGCAGTCCAAGGTTCAGTGTACATTTGTTTCATAACCAAACGCATTAGTGCAATCCCAATGTTTGTTCCCCTATTTTGTAGAAAACAATTAAAGAAAAAAAATAAAAAAAGGAGTTGGTGTCTATCTATCTAATTAATTAATGCGATTTAATTTGTTAATGATCCCTTAATTTACTACTTTTTTTCACAAGATGAGGATGATGTGCTGCCCACACATGATTGGAGTTCTCCTTCAACTCTTGAAGGTGGCCAACTTGGAATGATTTTCTATTTCGATGGAAATCCGCGAAAAGTCCAGAATCTAGCTTGCACTTTCGGACCATCTTTCCATTGTTGCATTCCGAGGTCTGCATGTTGAATATCTATTGTTTATATATCTGTAAGAAATCTCCACAAAACGTTCACATGAAGTCAGAATTGGCATTTCCATGAATCATTAAAAATATAAAGCGACTACTGAATACGGGTAAATCTTTTTAGTGATACCGAACGAAATATATTAAATCTTACTCATCTACCTACTATATGTCTCAGTAATCCATTGTTAATTTAACAAGGAAGGTGACAATTGCTAATCAACTCTAACCTAACTAGTGTAATTAATCATTTTGATTCAAGACTAATCCAATAATTTATTAATAGCGTCATGTTTAGATTTATCTACATATATTGTTAACTTAACACTAAGTTATTCACTCAGGAAAAAAAATCTAAAAACATAGTTGTCTTTATTTTCAAACTAAACCTATCACTTATACATTACTTGTAAAAAACAACTAAGAGAAACCCTAAGAGAGAAAACTCCTAGCCGCCTCTGTTTTCGATGCTTTTTGTCTCTTCTTCCTCTCTTTTTCTTGTCATCTCCACCTCCCCTCCCTTTCCATCCTCTTTGTCTTTACCTTTGGCATAGTCTCCCTCTCTATTTCGTTGGCTCGTTTATGGCGTAATTCTGTTACAAATCTCTGCGGATCTATCTTTTTTAGATGTATTTGCTTTATTTGTCAAAGAGGAAAGTTGATTGGTGCGGATCTTGTATATATTGGTGCTTGCGTACAGTGGATTGTCTTTGTGACTATGGGGTTGCAATCTGGTGTGATTTGGTTTCTTTATTTTTGGAATAAGTCACGAGTTTCTGTATAGTTTTCACATCTCATTTGTGCGAGTTTTCCACATCTCATTTGTGAGAGTTTTATTTGTATTATTTTTATTTGGTTCTTCCAAGCTTTATCTTTTTGATTGTTTGAGTTTACAATCTTAGTGGGATGCTTATGGAGTTTCTTTAGTCATGCATGATCATTGGTGGAGGTGTACTAGATTGTCTTAATTTTGATGTTAGATTTCTCCGTATTTGTAATGGCTTTTTGTGACTAGTTTGAATTGGCTCTTTATAGCTTGTGATTTTTTTAGCTGAATTATGAATGCAATCCATAATTCTCCAACAACCAAAAAAAAAAAAAATCACTTGTAAAAGATATATCCACTCCATCATGATATTATATTCTTCATAATTAGTTTATTCTTATTGACTCCTAATCTTTTTTTTATTAAAAAAAAAGGTATATGGGGTGTAAGGTTTTAAACTTAGGACCTGTTTTAACATTGATAAGAGAAGTACAACTAAATCCCAAGAGTTAGTTGGTTATTGGCTCCTAAGCATTATAACTCTCAAAACTATAAAGTACAATTGAATTAAAAATTAAGAGCACAATTGGAGCAGAAAAACTTTCTTGTAACATGGATAATATTGTTTTGATATTCCGGACGAATAATGCAAGAACATGTGGAAAAATTATCCCGTATGTCATTGCGCAATGGCTAGAAATAACAAAAAGTGTTATAAGATACTTTGAGCATCCACCTCAACATCAATTAGCAATAGGTTAAAACCCAGTATGATTTAAACTATTAATGTAAACTTCCATGTTGATCAATTAGCAATGAGTAAACTTCCATGTATGATTTAAACTAATGTAAACGTCCATGTTGAATATGTGATAATACCCTGAACAGCTGCCATTTTCCAGCATCCAGCTGAAAATGCTGAGCAAGTCCCCTTTGTAATAATACTAATAATAATTTAAGCAGCGAGTAGATCAACGCTCTATCAACTCACGCGAGTCACATATTTTCTCCACGAACGAAAACGCGCGCATGTGCCAAACATAAAAACCCCAACAGGAAGCCTCAGAAGGCAGAGCAAAGCCACCACCAAAATCTCTCTCCAATATACACACAGAGAGCAAAAGCAGCAACACCTAAACCAGAAAAAGAAAATGGGCAGCTCCAACATGTTCATGTTGGCCATGGCCATGGCGGTTGTGGTGTTGAGCATGACCAGATGCTTCGGACAGTCAGACAATACGACGCCGGGTTGTGCTCAGGACCTGTTGCCCTGCGCAGACTACCTCAACAACACGAATACTCCGTCCGCCACGTGTTGCACCAACATCAAACAGACCGTTGCCACCCAGCTCGCCTGCCTCTGCAACCTCTTCTTCGCGCCTGAAATTCTCAAGATTTATGGTGGCAACACCACTTCGGGTCTCAGAATCGCCACCGCCTGCGGCGAAACAATGGACGTCAACAAATGCAAAGGTAAGCGGAGGCTAGATATCTGATAAATACACCCTTGTGTTTAATTGGATTTTCTCAACACACCCTTTTCAGATCTTAATTGTTCAACGAGCAAATTTGATTGAAGTGGTGGTTTTAATGTTTGGTTTTTGCAGCTGCCATTGGTGCTCCCACTCCACAATCCCCACCTGCAACCCCAGGTAACCAAACTTCTCTTCTATGTTTACTAAATTCAAAATTATTATTTGCATCAAAATTTGAGTTTAGGGTCATCAAAAGTCAATTGGGTAACTGAAAATCCTGATAAAAGACTTGGGTTTTAATTTTACTCACTGATAATGTTGTTTCTTATCTTATATATCATAAGCTGAGTTTAGGGTCTTCTTCAAGACCCAATTTGAATTGGGTAACTTAAATCCTGATTAGCAGAGTTGGATTTTGTGGTCACTGATTATTATTATGAGCAAGAGTTGAGGTTTAAATCCTGGGTTTCTATTTTATTATTATTTTTCATAAATAAAATAAAATTTTCTGAGTAGGTCCTGGTTTAAATTCGATTGTCTTCGCAAATGTGAGTTAGGTGAGTTTTTCAAACTAGTGTGTCCGCCTATTTGTAAAATACAAAAACTTCGAATTGCCTTCACTTCCCCTGTTTTGCAATTCTTGTGTGATTGGACCAGTAAGAAATCAGTAGGTAAGATGAGTGAGGGCTGAATAGAGCCATGCCACGTGTTCGAGTGTAATTTAATTCTGGTGACATTTTGTTGGTGCCTTCCAAGTTTGACTGGTCCATAGAAGATTCAAAAGAAAGTCCCTCTTACCTTTTGGCATGTTTCCTATGTCGTGCTTATGCATTTGTGGCTCCTGGAAAATTCAGAGTCCGACCGCAAACAATAAAAGAAATAAATTTTTGACCATTTCGTGCTCAGCAGTCAACAGTTTGTCATGCCCTTTCAGATTGTTGACAATTATTACTTGGAAAAGGCTGAAACTAATGTATATATGAATATTATTATTTTGTTTCTAAATATAAGCTATAGTTTAAATTATTTTAAATTAATCTAATTTACGGAGATGAAGATTCGAATTTGATTGCAATTTGAAAGGGGTCCGAGCTCATTGTCCTGGCCGATTGACCTAATCCATGTTTGCTATATGAATTTTTTATATATTATTATTATTATTAAATCAAGTGGTAATTTAATCTTGCAGGTGCACCAAATGCTGACAATGGAGGCCCAAGCAAGATAGGATGGACTGGGTTTTCTGCTCTGCTCTTATTTTGGGCTTCTGTCATTTTCCGTTGAGTAAATAATGCAAAGATCAGATCGCTATTAGGGTTCCTGAGTTCACAGATTTGGAGATGTTGTTATTTGCTCTTGTTGTTGCTTTATATAAATTTATTTGATTAGCATTTTTTTAATCTTAATTAGATCATATTGGTCGGTAAGTAAGTATTGTCTATGTTCTGTGTTGCACAATTTGAAGGTTACATCGTGAGTGTGGTGCTTTTGATGGCACCATTGACACCAGGCTATTTCTTTCAAATGTCGGACGAAATAAAATCATGTTGGTTTTCTTAAAGTGTCTGTAATTTGCATCAATCTTTGTTGTAATTTGGGTGCTGTGGGCTTCACGTGATTTAAGATAGCTTTTTGTCGTTGAAGAGCTTAGTTGGCCTCCAAATTGGTTGCGTATAAAGTTAAACCGATATAGGTTTATTCCCACAAGAATATAATTTTGCCCCCCAACCTTGCTCTGTTTTGCTTTTTCTTGCACGCCTTATATGTAGAAATGGGCATTTTACTTCTATGGTGTCCCCAACTTTGCATAAATTTTTGTCAAACATGGAACATTTTGATATCAACTTTGTAAATTAAAGTGTCTCGTAATGTTTACTTATCAGTAATGTGTATGGAAATAAATGGAACAGAATAAACAAGAAATGGGAATAAGATCAACTTGGAGGGGAGTAATTGATCTAATTCCTATTCTTTGGAGTATTTGATTAAAGAGTTTAAAGTAAGACCCACAATCATGTAAGTAAACGCATTAGAAGTTATGAATGAAAATCATTCTTTTTATTCTCATTTTCCATTACTTGTACTGAAAAGTCATCTCAAATTTTAATTTGTTCTCCTCTTCAAAGTTGAAAACAATTGTCCTGTTGGCTATTGCATATAACAAGGGCTGAGGGCAAGCATAATTTTTAATCAATTTAATGCGTGTCTATGGGGATAGACGAGAAACAATTACATGAAACGGAATAACATTATTTTTATCCAGTCAATCACGGTATGTCGCTGATAACTTTCTCGCGATAAATCAGAATTGGTAATAAGAAAACAACGATATCCCCGTTTGTAAGTTTTTCTGCTAAGGCAGACATAATATTAATCAATAAATTTAATGTATGTATACGAAATATGCTATTTTTCGTTTTGGAATATCATTCTTGCATAAATATTTCAATCGCCAGTGATCATTTGATCTATCGTTTTCATTATGTTTGAAGAAATCATCACAATTTGTGAGTTAAAAACAAGACACTGGTACATTTAGTGTCGTTTTCACTTGAACCTTACACTCTTGGAAGATGACAATCAAGTCAAAAACTTGATAGAAATGACAAAGATATTAAAATATCCTTTATAGAAAGAAAATATTGTTTGGAATATTTAGAGCAAGAGGGGGAAAAAAGGTATAGACTCCTCGTCTTCATAACCAAAACCATGAATAGCTTCCTCCTAGAAGAAATTATAAATCTCTCTCCCTTTCTCTCAGTTATAAAATATACACATTGAAATCTTATTCAAAGAACTGAGTTAGGAATATCTTCAAGAAGTGGCCACACGAAGCATAAATAAACAGTCACAAGGAGAGAGGTTCCAGTAGAAAACAACATGAGAAAATGAGAAAATATTATAGAGCCTATTTGTACTCTTTTTTTTTTTTTGGGTCGAGAACCTATTTGTACTTTTCGTTTTGTTTTTTTGTTTGAGAATTAACGATAAATACATTGCATTGGGAAGGAGGGCCACTTATCCACTGAGGTAAACCCCCTTGGTCGAACCTATTTGTACTTTGGATTTGTTGGAATCAAATTCTCCCTTTTCTGATAAAAAAGAAAAAGGAAAAAAAAAAAGAAAAAAAAGAAGAAGAGAGTAATGGAATAGTAGAATTGGACTGTATTGGACTTAGAGGATGCTTGCTTTGCTATTGGGCTTTTTCTTCAAAACAAAGTGGGCTAATGCTCTCCGGAATGGAATAATTGTTAAAAAAGAGAGTTATGTTTAGACCCAACCCAAGAGTGGTCTGTGGACACACAAAATTGCTTTGGACACCCAAGAAAACTTTCAAACTTTCCAGAACTGTTCCATATTGGAATCAGCTCAAAAGCCGGTCTGCCAAACATAAAACTAAAAAAGTTAAGAAGGGTTATGGCTTGATTTCGGACCATTCGGCCTTAGTTCATGTTTTTTGTTTACATTATTGTTGTTTGAGCATGTCTATTATATATTTATTATAATTAATAATTATTTATTTTAATACAAGAGATATTAAAAAACGGAGGATCGAAACACAAAATTTTGAGTGCAGGGAGGAGCAAGGAGTGAGGGGCTAGAACCATTTTGACCTCTCAAAATGCAGAAAAACTTGTGTGAAACGGAGATAACACTGTTTTGTTATTCTTGGCCAATCATGGTATGTCAAATGGAATAGCTATCGTGTGTGACACACCATGATTAGTCGGCCTCTTTTCTTGTGAGCTAGGTTTAAAAAAAGATGTTTGTTATTCCCATCCCACACAAGTGTTTCTCCTCAAAATGACACTATTTATGAAATGCCACTTTTAACCCCTTGCCTTGGCTTTGGTTGCCCTGCTTCTCGAATCGTTGTGCGTTTGCTCTAGGGGTGGTTGCAGCAATTTTACTCAAACCGCAAACCGACCGACTATTTGCGGTTTGGTGATTTTGAAACCGCAAACCGACCGCGTTTTGCGGTTTAAAACCGCAGTTCTCAAGCATTCACAAAAATATAAATTCACAACCTAAATAAATAAATACACAACCTCAATTTCTCAAACATATATAAATTCACAATCTCATCAACTTCTCAAGCATTCACAACCTAAGAAAATTAAAGTTACAATTCCAAGCATTCCAATTAAAGTTAAACTTCTCAAGCATTCCAATTCCAAATCCTTTAAAGTTATAAACCAAAAGGAAAATGCAAAACAAAATGAATTAAAGTTACAACAAAAAAGAAAAATTCAATTCAAAGTTAATTAAAGTTACAAACTAAAAGGAAAATGCAATGCACCAATGGTACAAACTAAAGTTACAAACTCAAGTGTTGGTGGTAAGTGGATTTGAAGAACCGTTGTGTTGTTTGAGCACCAATGTTATTTACAAATAAAACAACATAGTGTAGTACATTTTATTATAAGAAGAAGCATAAATAACATTAGTATAAATAAACTAATTACTTACAAGTTGTCATATGTTCCATTTCCTTGTAAAATTCAACTCCATCATCCGTGTGGCTATACTTTGCGGTTTGCGGTAATCAAGTTTTGAAAATCAAATACATGCAAATGCGTTCGGTTTATGATGCGGTTTCATTCATAAATTGTCGGTTGGTTTTGCGATTTTTCGCTTTTCGGTTTAAAATGCCACCCCTAGTTTGCTCTGTCCTATATTTGCTTGGGTTTTGCCCACTCTATTTTGGTTCAAATATAATATTTAAAAATGTCCTTATATTATTTTCAGCTAATTAAAATGGGAATATAATTTGATCCCTATTTACTAGAAGCAGCTACTAGAAGAGCCTTAGTCAAGGCAAGTATATTGCTAATCAGTCCCTCTAACCCAAACAATTAAAAACCGAAACGCATACATAGAGAGAGCCAAAAACCGTACCGCTCTCTCTCTCACTCGCTCACTTCCTCCCTCAGTCTCTCTAAAACCCTATTTCTTGCTCTGCTCTCTCTCTCAAGCTTTTACAATGGACGAGGCGAAGCTGAACCAACTGAAGCATTTCGTCGAACAGTGCAAGGCCGATCCCTGCGTTCTTAGCGATCCTTCGCTCTCGTTCTTCCGCGACTACCTCGAAAGGTAAAAATCCATTTATCTTCTTTTTTCAATTGTTTTACACAAACTATTTCGATATCTGCTTCGCTGTTAAATCTCCACAAAAGTTGAAATCGATTCGTTTCTTCGTTTCAGTCTCGGCGCTACGATCCCTGCCCATTCTCACAGTCACGGCGATTCCAAATCGGTACTCTTCTCTCTAACTTTCTAATGTCTATTTTGTATGCCCTATATGTGTGCGTTCTGATTGAGGGATTTTGCGAGCTTAGAAGAGCTATGTGGTGGAGGAGAGCGACGATGACATGGCGGACGCTGAAGCCGCTCAAGTTCATGTCGAAGAAGAAGAGGAAGATGAGATAATCGAATCTGACGTTGAACTCGAGGGCGACACTGTGGAGCCTGACAACGAACCTCCTCAGAAGGTTACTTTTCAATTAGTTTGAGTTCTAGTGATTTAGTTATTAGTATGTGAATGATTTTCAAACTTTTTTCTTTTTGTATATTTATGGCTTGGATGATTTTGCAGATGGGAGACGCGTCGGTTGAGGTCAGTGATGAGAACCGCGAGGCCTCTCAGACAGAAAAATCCAAAGCTGTCGAGGCCATTTCAGAAGGTATATTACTAATTATATAGTGCGTGTTCGTTTGTGAATTGAGGGCTTGCTTGAGGATTTGATGGACTTTATGCAATGCAGGTAACTTGGAGGAAGCGATTGAGCATCTCACGGAGGCAATTTTGCTCAACCCTACTTCAGCAATTATGTACGGCACCAGAGGTCTGAGCTTTTGGTTCTCGTGTAGTCATAGGGATTGTTTTCTTTCTTTGAATTTGAAAGTTTATTTCCTTGTGTTTGGTTCTGAACTCTGTTTAATTTGTTACTTAACAGCTAGTGTGTACATCAAAATGAAGAAACCTAATGCCGCTATTCGTGATGCCAATGCTGCTCTGGAGGTTGTTGTCCTACACCTTGTTTGTTGTTATATGATGTCTGATTTTCCCCTTGTAGAATCTACATTTGTTTATATATAGGCTTTGTGCATGTGTTGTTTGCTTGCTTGGTGAAGTGTTTAGTTCAACATAGTGTGTTAGTCAGCATCGTTATGCATCCTGCTTTGCTTGTTACAATCAGATGAAAATAAAATATGTGTTCTTAGGTCATATAATTTCATTTCATTACAGTTGTGGCCTTTTGTATAGTTCTGCTTGCATGAGTTTTGGGATTTTAGTTTTTATCTACTTGCTAGACGTAACATGACATTTTGAGAAGGTGAACATGCATTTTAACTTGTAATCTTTATCGCAGATTAATCCTGACTCTGCTAAAGGCTACAAGTCTCGCGGCATAGCACGAGCAATGCTTGGTCACTGGGAAGAGGCTGCCAAGGATCTTCACTTGGCCTCGAAGTTAGATTATGATGAAGAAATAAGTGCTGTACTTAAGAAGGTTTCTCTCACACTTTATCCTTCTGGTTTATCTAGTAACTGTAGTTTGTTGTTTCTTGTACTTCTGCATTTATTTATCGTCTATCATGCATAGATAAGTTTGTTGCCTTTTGCCTTTATTTGTCCTTTATCATGCATTACTGGTGTATCTTATTGTGTGAACCCAAATAAACTGCCAGCCACGTCTGGTTTAGTGAATAACCATGGGTTTTGGTATTTTGAGGAGCACTGTATCACTAATTAAATTTGTGAAGCCCAAATACTTGATGTTATTGAGGGTTAAATCTATGAAGTCCAATTACTCGATGTTATTAGAGTATGGCTATGGTTCACAGATGAGGTATCTTACATGGAATTCTAATGGGAGAGCAAGGAAAAAAAAAAGAAAAGACTAACACAATGTTGGAAGAATATGTCGTGCTTACATGCTTTAGCTTACTGCAACTCTTGGATTGTGTATTTTTGTGTTTGAGGATTTGTGTTTCCCTCTAATGTCAACTCCTCAACTGTGTAGGTTGAACCAAATGTGCACAGGATTGAGGAACACCGTCGGAAGTATGATAGGCTTCGCAAAGAAAGGGAGGATAAAAGGGTTGAACGCGAGAGACAACGCCGCCGTGCTGAAGCTCAGGTAACTATCTAGAAGTTCATTCCCTTGAAAAGATTATGCTATCTTGTTTCTGGCTGATTGAGATATTTTGGTGTGTTCTTTTCAAGGCTGCGTATGAGAAGGCTAAGAAGCAAGAGCAGTCATCTTCTAGTAGAAGGCCAGGAGGCATGCCTGGTGGGTTTCCAGGAGGAATGCCTGGTGGCTTTCCAGGAATGCCAGGAGGCTTCCCAGCAGGCATGGGTGGAGGGTTTCCAAGGGGGCATGCCTGGAGGCTTCCCAGCAGGCATGGGTGGTGGCTTTCCAGGAGGAGCATCTGGAGGTGCACCTGGAGGTGCGCCTAGGGGTGGTGCGCCTGGGGGTGGTGCGCCTGGGGGTTTCCCTGGTAGCACACCAGGAGGGGTGCCCGGAAATGTCGATTTTAGCAAAATATTGAATGTAAGTATGTCGGTTCTTGATTGAATTCAAATTTTAAATGTGTTCCTGAAATTAGTGATTATGTATTGTTTACTTTGGTATATATGAAGCCAGGAAAGAAAACTATTATATTATATAATTTAAGAATTTCTATTTAAGCCAAGGATTTAGGTTTTATTGGTCATTTGGCAGTGCTGTTTACTGTGTATTAACCTACTATGACATAGATTGTTGTTTCTCTTCTTCTCTATGTTATATTGAACAATTGAGTTCTCGAGTCAGAAAAAAGCGATGTTCAGGCTGAAAAAGGTCAGAAATGCAATTTACAAATTTAAATGGTCCTTGTTGCAATTTTTTGTAGGACCCTGAACTGATGTCTGCGTTTAGTGATCCAGAAGTCATGGCTGCTCTTCAAGATGGTAATGTCTCTTCTTATAACTTTGTTTTTCTATTGATATTTGAGTTTGGCCAGTTGTTGACTAATAATCCATAAACTCCTGGTTGTGATTATACTGGTTATGTCAAAACATGGAAACTTATAATTCAAATGAACTGTTTTTTTGTGAAATGTGCAAAAAAATGTGCAAATGATAAGAAGTTAAATTTATGGGTGAACACTCGAATCCTTCAGTTGTTTAAGCTACATTCTGTGAATGAAGGACAGTTCATGATTCGTCATGTTATATAATGTTTTTTGCTTGCTTCCACAACAGCATCTGCAATGTCATAGTTCTGGTTTACTAGGGAAGACTAATAAAGAATGTTTCTTAGGCTTTTATTCGTGGTATGTTTTATTTTGAAGTATTGAATACATCATATGTATAATGGAATATAATTATGCCAATTGTTAAGTAAGACCAGAAGGAAGACATTGGGCTTGTTGAGAGAAGTGATAAGGTAAAAGTAGGAAAGCAATGGGAAGTGAGGTAGTACAATTACAGTAGTAGTGGGGGGTATCCAGCAAGCAACTAAAATAGTTTGTTAAACTACATACAGATGATCATATTTTTTCTTATTGATTTTATTCTTGATATTCATAAAATATACTGTTAAGCTTTCCTCTGTGGAATCATTGTGCTGTCTTCTGATAGACGCCGATTGAGTATTTGGTTGCTGTGCTTCCTAATTTATTTTTTAATGATTATGTCCAGAAATCTTTTTGGTAACTAATTTATCTGAATATGGGATTGACAAGTTAAAAATGATGTTCATTATAGAATGGAACTGAATAGGAATATTTAATTTTCCAGATTGTGGAGTCATACTTCTAGTCGTTCAAAAGAGAAAAGAATTAGAAAGACTGCCATGCATTAAACTAGCTGTTGATGTTCTGACTAAAATAAAGGCCGGAGATAGAAATGCTAGGTGTTACAGGATTAGGGAATACAGACCTGATTAGTAGCATTGGAGTTTGCTATGTGCCCGCCTGACTGTAATTGGTTGATTGGCTGTTTCTTTTGCAGTAATGAAGAACCCTGCTAACCTTGCAAAGCATCAAGCAAATCCCAAGGTGGCTCCTATAATTGAAAAGATGATGAGCAAATTTGGAGGACCCAAGTGAAAGTTTCCGAGTTGTCATGATGTTTTTGGCAGATGAACTTTCAAGACTAGAGATGGTGCGTGACATTGTGCTATACAAGACGGTTTCATGTCCGGTAGCTTGTTAAAATTCTATAGCTATGTTACCATTACTTTTACAGCAACTCTAATGGAATGACCGTGTTTAACCCCGCATTATCATTGGTTGCCTTGGGCAAGTTTATCATATGTACTGAAGTGTTTAAAAGGGTTTCAGATTCTTTTGTTCTTAAGGTTCTTACAGAAGGGTTAAAATGTCTAGGTTTTAAGCATGCAAATGTAGATTTGAGTTGCTGGAGTATTGGAATTTGGGGATTTTATGCAGTGGTTGCTGGATGCTATGTGATCATAGATGAAGCAGCCCAGAACTCAAATGAAATTAAATATAGGGTTTATAATTAGTGCTAAGAATGGTTATATGGCTAAATATCTCTAATGTGTAGGGGACCTTGTTAACCAATTTTTGACATCAACAAATTTACTTAGAGTAATTGGGTGCGCCGATCTAATTAATGGTGTCTTGAGAGTTTTCCTTGGGCTTCTTACAGTGTACATCAAATGAGATAAATATATTCCACCCTCTCGCTTAGTGGGTAGGGTAAGTAGTAGGATCGGACGTCATATTTGGTGCTAAAAGATGAATATGAATAGGATAAAGCACTCTTACCATAATCCTATTATGTGTATTTTTTAGGATAAAAGTGTGGGATACGTAATTCAACTA
This sequence comes from Prunus mume, assembly GCF_029339155.1. NCBI lineage: Eukaryota > Viridiplantae > Streptophyta > Magnoliopsida > Rosales > Rosaceae > Prunus > Prunus mume. The sequence goes on from NC_142704.1 coordinate 19,139,303, forward strand.
CTTCAGTCGGGACTCGAGATATGGGTTCGGGAAACCAGCGTCAGTGAATGATATTTATCTTTTCCAACCCTACCTTCTTTTTAATCCAACCCAATTCCAATCCCAAACAACATGCCATGTCCCATAAACTTCCCTTTGGCTTTTGTTTCCAGTCCGCCAGACACGAGACAACGCGTGGAAGTATAAGGGCACTTTTTATCAGTGGAAGGCGGGTGGGGTGGATTCATATATTTTACTTTTTACTCAGGGAAAGTGACTTTAGACTCTTGAGCACCAATCAGCTATCATCTTTGCTTAGAAAGGACCTCAGTATAATATGAACACCGTTGGTGAGCTATCTAGTTCACATTTGGGGTCTCTTACCACTTTCTCAACGCTTGTAATTAAAACAAAAAGAATTAATCAACGTTGTGCAATATAAGACCACAAAATGGGCAACTAGATCTTCCAGCCAAGTTGCCAACGGTGTCTAGCTAAGTAGAAAAATGTCTTAACTTGCAGATTAATGATCTCATGTTTGAACCCTCATGACACTTTAGTAGTGTGTATGTGTGTGAAAAACCACTCTCCCCATTGTAGTTTAGACCATCGCTTGTATTCAATAATTTTTTTTTTACAGCCAAGTTTGAATCCCATTTTCTGTTGATTGGATTAATTTAAATTAATTTAGACTATTACTTATATAAACAAAACCACAAAATGTATAATTAATAGTTTATTATTACATTATTGTAAGATTTCAATGTTTTGAATCAAGATTATACGAATTTGTGCTGCAAGAGAAATTTATATAATTCACCATGCCCATTGAGAAAACAAAAACGCAAAAAGAAAAAGAAAGAAAAAAAAGGTTCATGACCACATACCAAGTGAGTACAATCAAATTAATTAGAAGAGAAGTCCATTCCACCATAATTTAATTAGTCCCTTATTCCCACTTAGTCGCATAGGTCCTATCAATCAAATTTGGAAATTTTCTACCAACCATTGTCTTTATTTAGACTAAAAGGAGTTATATATTTGAACTACATCCAACAATTTTTTTTTATAAAAAAAATAAAAAAAATCTACCTTCAGAATGTCTTCTTGTCGATGTTGTCATTTAGACCACACCAACTGTGGGTTTATACTTTGATTGGTAGTTTTACCTTCAATGGAAATGCTTAACCGTTTCAGTTGGCTGGCTGACGCAGTGCCTTGTTCTTCTCAAGTTTGTGTGCTAAGATAGCTAATGTAAATCCAATCCTGAAATCCAAAGTTTTTGTTTGCACCTCTTCCACAAGTTTTTATGAATACAAATTTCGTTTTTCTTTCTAAAAACTAATCGAGTCTTGTCATCTAAATTCAAAGTCTTTCTTTCAAGTCATTCCACCCAAATGAAGCTTAAGTTTCGTTTACATCTAATGACGACTGCATTCCTTACTATTTGCTGAATTAGGTGCGCATTCGTTGAAACTTTTTGATTAGACGCGAAAATATATGTTAGCAAGAAATTCAAAATTTGTGGAAAATAGTTGAATCAATATATCGGATTTCAATTCGGTAGCTCGTGAGTCGCTTTAAGATGGTTTTAATGGTGTTGAAGCCATAATTATATGCCCCTTGGATGCTCGTCTCCATTTTAGTGGGATAGCGATTGTGTGTGTTTACGTAAAAGCATCTACAACTCGCTCTGATATCATGAAGGAAGTTGAGGTTCCCCACCAAAATCAATTGGCAACGAGGGGGAGTAGCCCAACTCCTTAGAGCATTCACAATGGGCTCCCTAAACCACCTCTTTAGACAAATTTTAGAGAGGAATGATAAAAATGCAACTCCAACCACGCTCCTTATCCACCTCCTAAAATAATGAGTCCTCTAAGAGCTCCTAAATCTGAGGAGAGAGAAAAAATTTCTAGTGGCTCCCTATAATTTAATGCTGCTTCATTTAATGAGTATTTCAAATCTTTATTTAATGCTAACATTTTTTATTTTATTTTTTTAATAGAGATGGACCAATCAAAAAAGAGTTATAGCATCTATGACTCTCCAAATTAGGAAGTATGGTTGGAGTTGAAATTTTTTAGAAAGCTCCTAAAATAACTTTCTTATATTCTTAGCCAAATTTTAGCTAAGAAATAGAGAGCGTTATTGTGGATGCTCTTATAAGCTCTTGCATGGATTTTTACTTTCCAATGTAGGACATTTTTACTTGGGAGTTTCACTAAAACACCCAAAATGGGGGCTGAAATTATAAAAAAACCCAACACCCAAAACACTTTATAAACACACCCAAAACTCATCATTACACACACTCAAAACCCATTTATAAACACATCCAAAAAATATACAATTGTTGATTTTGGGTATGTTTCTATGTTTAAATAGTGTTTGGGTTTTTTTATAAATACATGTCTAGGATTGGATTTATTTATAAATTTGTATTTTTACTTTCACATTCTCATAACTATACTCCCTATCCACCTCCTAAAATAGGGAGATGTCTAAATATGAGAATAGTGAAAGTACTCTTAGTGGCTCATTATAATTTAATGTTTCTTTATTTTAATATATTATATTTATAATTTATTTAATGCTAATTATTATTTGTTGTTATTTTTTTCGTCTTCACTTTATTCAAAAATTGAATTAAAATAGAATTAAAACATTTATAACTCATTAAACTAAGGAGTACGCTTAGAGTTGAAATTTTATGGAGAGCTCATAAAATAGCTTTCTAGTGTTTTTAGCTCAATTTTAACTAAAAAAAAAGAGTATAATTGTAAATGCTCTAAATAAATAGTGTTTGGCAAAACAATAAACGCATTAAAAGGGTATTCACAATATAACATAAAGATATTGTCCTCAAGAAAAAAGGTGGCTAGCGTAGGAAATTTAAATAGCAAAATCTTGGTGTAGGAAATCCAATACATTTTTTATACAAATGAAGTGATACTAGGGGACGAGAGGAATTCGAAACTTCGGGTGGGAAATGCGGTACTTCAAGTTTGGGGATTATTAGGGATTTTTGCTAAGCAAAATTAACATACATATTTAGGGTAATCACTTTTGTTCTAGTTCTTTCTAGAATCCAATTTTATCATACACACACACATAATATATAAGGGATCTCTCAAATATTTTTATTTGAGGGACGCTTTTTAAGGTACCCTACAAATTTATTTTCAATGATCCAAATTTATTTTTTGGTCTTCATTCATAGATCATCCTTACAAAAAATTAGACAAATTGAAAACTGTTTAGACATCTAATTGTGTCCTACAAAATCAGTGAACATGATGCTTCAAGAAAGTACTAAAATTTCAATAATTTAATTGAGTGATCAAATGATATCGGATTAAAGTGATAGTCTAAACTACAGGGAGGGAGATTTCTCTCTCTCTCTCTCTCTCTCTCTCTCTCTCTCAACTATGATGCTGTAGGGATTCGAACTTGAAACCTCTGATCTGCAAATTAAGGTTCTTTTCCATTGGGTTAGACCCCATTGATAGAATTGTACGTAAAGTTCTTAATAAAAATGAATGAGCACATAATATAATTAGCAATAAGGCCACACATGCAACTTTATCAGACAAAAATAGGTTTTCTCAATCGCCAACAAAGGTGCATGGATTTGTAGTGTTACCATAAACAATTTAATCAATTACATATTTTTAAACTGTCACATACATATAATACCAAATCCATGTGTATGTTGCTTTTGTCGTTCTGTTCCTTTTTTTTATATTTTCATTCGTGTTCCACGTGGTTATTTCTATAAATCAAACAAAACTAACCACGTGAAATTGAAATTTGAATAAAGAAAAATTGTTCGCTACTTGCAAAAGGAAATTATTAAATGACTAGCTAAGAGAAATCCAATATGGAAGGAACTGTGATATGTGACCATGTTGGAAAATTCTGGTCGTTGAGGTGATCATGAACTCTCAACTGCTACAGTATTAATGTCCTCATCCCCACTTACAAGCAATGCCACCCCTTTGCTGAGTTCTCTCTAGCCACACTGCCCACCTGTTTTCATATACCTAATAAACAAACCATTAAAAAATAATATAAGTCTCCACCTGTCTATACCTTAAAATTAAATGGAAGAATTTGATTTACTCACCCATTTTATAGGTAAGCTAGCAGGCTAGCTGCATCTGCCTTCGAACTTGAAGTCAGTTCGCTTTCCTTGAGGGTGAGGTATGTTTGTATGTATATGGTTTTTCCAATACGTGTTTGCATGACAACAAAATGAGTAGATAGCAAAGTAAAAAATAAAATATACGTAAAGTGCCTTGCAAGTTATACGAGACTTGTTATTTAATTGCCCGGGTGTGTAACACCTGGCAGCCTAAAGCCAATCAGGCGGAGACATATGTTCGATTGGATAAATTCGTTCTTTTACTTGGTCACCCGATATGAACCACAAAACCGAGAGTTTTAACTAAGAGAGCATGTAGTATTTGATGTGTGAGATAACAATTGGTCGTGTGTGATGAGAGCAGTAGAGAATGTCACAGTTACGGATTTATGAATTTTTCTTAATGGGGTCAAGATGTAGACCGAATTGCGGCATGAAAGTAATTAGTTATATAGAGACAAATTATAGATGTGTGTGTATGCCTTGATTAGTTTCCTAAACATATCTCACACACCGTTCATATACACATCAAACAACAAAGAAGATGGGTCCAACAAGTTTGAGAGTACCAAACCTTGCACAGTTGATCGGCAGCCCCACATCCCTCTTTGCCCTACCTTAACCTCTCTCAGAGATGACTTTTATCAAACAGTTTGCTCTCATAACACATTTTCTCAAAAGAGCATCAATGAAACTTCACCAGTAGACAAAGGGCGAGTAGAGACAATAATCTTTGATCGCCCTCAAGCGAACCAGCCATTAAAAGATGGGGTATTAGATTAGGATTAGGATAAATATAGTAAGAAGATACATTATTAATTGCCACCTAATTTACTTAATTTGGTCCGGACATGTATATATATGACGCATCTGTAGCTTGTATTTTGGTGAACACACACATGCAATGAAATGTGGAGTTGAGTCATTGAAGGAAAAGGGTCCACTTCTTGGAACTATATGCATCTAAGTCAAACTAAGCCAAGAGCTATAAGTCAAGGACCAAGAAATTGGATAATTAACTACCCCCAGTCTATAAGGTCAAGCTTAAATTTGCTGTTAGATGTCGGGCAATATCATCCACCAGATTGCATCAACTGGACCACATCATCCAGTTTAGTTATTTATCCAATGAGTTAACATAAAACTTGGGTTTTGGAATTGAACTATATTCCAAAATGAAGCATGCGTGGCAGATGTGTAGCACTTAACAGTACGTGTTAGTATAAACTTAACTCATACATCTATGGTCCGTGCCAAAAGTGGTAAATCATTTCTTGTGAGCTGTTTTGCTAAGATCTTCACGCATATAGATCTGTACGAGAGAATTGTCTGGGCGTATTGATGTATTGACACATGCATGCATGCTTAGTTATCAACAAGATTTGCTAGGATTCAAGAATATTGGATAGTTATGTCTAGGATGAGGATGAGGACTTCCATTGGATAATAGAAAATTGTGATAAATGGTATGCTTATTAAGTAATTTACAAGGAGATGGCCTCGGAAAATGATTATCGATCAATAAATTATTAATATTATGTTTACTGATTACATTCATCTTACATCTTTCATGAAAGTAACACTAAATGACACGTGTGTCAAATGTGAAAGTGCTAAAGTCAAATGCATACATTGACAAAAATTCAAGTTCTCCTCTTCGGAAATGAATGAATCCACGGCATTCTGCAAAATGATACTTTGAAAATTATGGACGGCTTCACTATGAAGGTTATAATGTTCTCAAGCATGCTTCTAGACGTATAGAAACGTGGTCAAGTTGATGCACAAGAATTTTCCAGTTCCCCAAATGCGAAGGTGGTGTTGACTGATCGGCCGCAACAAATTTTAGCAAATTTTTTTCTCTAGTTTTTATTCAATAAATACTGTTCACTGTGACTAGGAGATCCGTGGCCCTTGTTCATACGGATCTGTTTAGAACTGATGTTTTAGGTTTCACTGATTCAGTTTTTATCTACAACCTAAAATCTAAGTGGAGAAGGTTCTTATGGTCCAACTTTATGTGCAAATAATATATACAGAAATGAGCTAAAATAGTTATTTTTCAGAATATTTATTCCAAAATAGCCATCTTTGTAATAAAGAGGCGGTATCCTACCGTAATATTCTATAATTTCCCACAAAAAATGTACCAGCGAGGATAACAAAGAGACACTGCGAGGGAAAAGGCTATTATTGAATAAATGTTTTGAAAAAGGGCTGCATATTTTAGCGGAAAAGTCCGTAATTATTTATATGTATACGTTGATACACGTTCTCCTTGGAATATATACAGTTGTTCTTCTTTTATTTGACACTTGAGATTTTCTCAAGAGTTAAAAATTGTGGCTTAGGAAGGTCAAATAATCATAGTCCACTGAATGACATCGAACCCAAATTCTAGGAAACGCTAGAGATTTGTCAGGTGGTGGTATGCCGTAATTGGGCAGTTGAATGAGCATGCACATAGAAAAAGGGGCTCATTATGGGTTCAGAAACTAGAGCCACTTGGCAAGTCATCGAACTTGCAGAAGAAGATGACACAATATACACACATACACATTTAGGTGGGTAAACATGATTTCGTCGACATAATCAAAACCCATCTGAGTGCCTAATTTTCCCTTAATTAACAAAATCAAGAATTAAAACAAAGCACTTAGAATAGATTCACAGATCAAAACCCCCATGTTGTTTATGTAAAGCAAGATTAATTGGGATCAAAAGAGCAACACCGGATCATACTCCATCAAGATAAGGACACGTAGACGTAGTGATGACGAAATGGATGATGGAATGGTTGAGTAAGAGTGCAATCAAAGGGCAATGGGTTTGTGTAGGAAAATGGGAAGAAATTTTTTGGATGCTTATTACATATATGTAGAGCTCGCTCTCTCTCTCTCTCCCCCTCTCCCTTTAGGTCACCTATCTTTCACCATCACCCATTTTCTGAGCCAGACACACCTTAACACAATGTGGTTCCTACATCCCTTTCACAACCCAATGGTGGACCCCAAAATCTCTCTCTCTCTCTCTCTCTCTCTCTCTCCTTAAAATATTATAATGTGTGTGTAAATTGATAATTAGTTTTATTGGACTTGACATGAGGATGGGAAAGGTGAGGACTGACGACTTTATATAAAGGTGGGGGTGGGGCTTTTGGGTCTTTAAAAGGAGTATTGGTGAGCCTAATTGAGTGCTTGGTGCTGATTTCCGGTCAGATTTTGTTTGTATATTTGGTGGTGCGTTTTGTTAATTAGTACTAGCTAGCTAGTGGTATGGGACGGCAACCTTGTTGTGACAAACTTGGGGTAAAGAAAGGGCCATGGACAGCTGAGGAGGACAAGAAGCTCATCAACTTTATTCTCACTAATGGCCAGTGTTGCTGGAGAGCTGTGCCTAAGCTCGCCGGGCTTCGCCGGTGCGGCAAGAGTTGCAGACTCCGTTGGACCAACTATCTCCGGCCCGACTTGAAGAGAGGCCTCCTTACTGAAGCTGAAGAACAGTTGGTTATTGATCTCCATGCTCGTCTTGGAAATAGGTCATCCTCATCTATTCATATATTTCTGTGGTCTTGATTCATTTACATGGATACATGTTAATCATGACGTTAGTGTTTGGGAGCATATTGATCCGTACATGTTAATGATTTTACTAATGGTGTTTGGTGGTGAACAAGGTTGTTTCATCTTCATAATAATTTAAATTATTTATTTTTCTTTTTCCTTGAGGTACAAGCTTGGTTTCTACTTTCTTGTTTTCAGTCATAAAGTTGAAAAGTATCATATATGCATTCAACAAGACAAAGAAACTTTGGTTGACACGTTTTAAAATAAATGGTCCTTCAATTTCTTGGTAGAGCATATATTTGTTCTTTTTTTTTATATTCAAAGAATAGTAATTCAACGTGTACCATATTTACTAATCATATTACTCATCACATTTTTCATAATACGTGACGTATCGTCTCCGTAACAAATTGTATACCCCTCAAGATTTTACCTGCTTATAGACTTATGCTAGTTCTCTGATTAATTACATCCTAGCATTTAATTAGTTGATAACTTATGAGCATGATTAAGCTTATGATCACTAGTGCAAGTTTTACTAACATATTGGCTATGCTCTTGTTTTGGGTATATAAAAATAGGTGGTCCAAGATTGCAGCCAGATTGCCAGGGAGGACTGATAATGAGATCAAGAATCATTGGAACACCCATATCAAGAAAAAACTGCTTAGGATGGGAATTGATCCTGTCACGCATGAACCCCTCCACAAAGAAGATCAGTTGGGGTGCAGCAAGGAAACCAACTCATCATCATCATCCCATGATCATAAAAATAACTTGCCAGATCATCAATCTACAAATGATCATAGCATGGTCGCCAACTCAGCCGGATCGGAGGACATGAACTCATCAAGCTCACCCCCAGAAAACTCTTCCTCCGGCGACGAATCAACGCTGCTAGATAGCATTTGCAACGACGAGTCGTTGATGAAGAACCTGTGGGTGGATGAAACTCCTCTGATTGATGCATTGTGGAGCAACAATGGTCAAGTAGTAGCAGATCACGGAGGCAACGAGATTAATATTGAGAATGGCATGGGGTTGCAATCTTGGGAGGACAATTGTGCATGGCTTTTGGATTGCCAGGACTTCGGTGTTCATGATTTTGGCATGGATTATTGCTTCAACGACGTCGAATTAAACGGTCTCAGCACATTAGAGATGGGAGATAAATTAAGCACTACTATAAATTAATAAATAGCATGCAGTTATGATATATTAATGTGAAGAGAGAGTAGTGTTTAATTCAAATGTGCTTACATGTTACAAAGTACCATGTCTGCTGCCTCACTTTTAAGTTCTTTTGCTGGTGTTGAATATTCTTGGAAGGTCGAGCTTCAAACCTGCTTTCTGATGAAGAGGTCTCTCACCAACCCAAGAAACAGCCATACCAAACTACCTAAGAAAATGTCACGTAAAAGTTAGGGACAGGTTGGACAATATTGTAAAAATGTAATCATATTACTGGGTTTTGCTAAGACGAAACTTTCTGTACATTAATTATTTTATGCTGAATTAAATAAAGCAAAATGGTTCATTTGTTATATATGATTCTATTTGCTGAGAGATTATTTCATAGCTCATTCAAGTTTTACCAAATTTTCGTATTAGAAAATATTATATAGCTAGACCGGCTTGAATTAGGTCAATTGACCTAGGCAGTGTGCCCATTCCTTGCACTCGATTTAAATTCCCCCTCCTATAATTTAGAAAATGACTTTAGAAAGAAGCTAAATGCCTAGAATCAACCATATATGTATTCTTTGAGAAACATTACAATCACCAGAACAATAAATTATGGCAAAAGAAGACGAACCATTCTATCCCCAAATTAATGTTACCCCTTGCAAGTAATGGGATACTTAAGTTTTCTTTTCTTCTTTTGGTGTTAAAAATTAATTGAAAGTGTTCAATATATATAATACAATGGCACCATTACTTTACATTATTCTGCTGAAATCCAATTAGCCACTTCAAAAGTGGCCATAAATTTTATAGGCTACGGGGATATCATGTCGGCAAAATGAGATCCTAAGCACACTTTTTGTGGTGCCACTATCAGCTACGTTATTGTGATTTTATTTGCAGATAGATAAAAATTGAGTGCGCACTAGCTTATTCATTGGAGCTCCCTTTTAAATCTTGTCACCCTGTCATCATTGTAGGGATCTTCCCCCTGTGAAAAAAGGAAAAGTAAAATATTCAGGTAGCTAAGTTATGAGTATGTAGAAGCTAACTATTTTGTACTTCTAAGCATTAATATAATCATAGCCATGGAATCTCTCATCTCTATCTGAATGCTTGATCATATATGCCCATCATCAGCTTTGGTTTATTGGGTATAAATTATAATTGTATAGTCTGCAAAGTCACATTACCAAGTTGTGAGAATGTGAAGGTAAAAATTCCCTCCATTGTCAATTAGTTTTAGGATGAAACCTTAACTTCCTTCATAATTAATCTCATAATTAATTCAACTATTAGATGGGATCAATTTTTTTGAGTACAAGTAATAGTGTAGAGGGGATTCATTCTAAACTACATGAGATGGGGATTCATACACACACATCTATGATGTTGTGGGATTCGAACATGAGACTTTTGGTTCTGCAAGTCAATGCCTTTTTTTTCACTGGACTAGACCCGATTGGCCAATGAAATCAATTTAAAAGCGCTTGAAAGTTTTTATTTTATTGTTGTAGATTAGTTTTTATGGTGCAGAAGTTAAGTAGGGAGGAAGTAATAGATATTTACAAAGATTAACCCTTTAGGATTTGAATACCAATTCAAACAATAATATTAAATTTTTCTATCCCAACACTTACGAAACTAAAAACAAAATTTTTGTGGTTTTTTTGTTGTTGGAGTTTTGTGTTCTTCGACAAAACAAAAAAGAGTTTTGTGATAGGGCATATCGAAATGACTCACATGTAGACATGGTACCATATATATATACTCATTATTAGTAATGCATGCACCAACTTACGTATCTAGGTATTACGTGGTCCTCTACAATTTAATTGGATTAAATTACCAAATACAGTATATAAAGTCAGCATAAATTAAATTAATTTTCCGCATTAGATGATGATTTAGACTCAGCAACTCTATTATCTATATCTGCAATCATGACTAAATAGCTAGTTAACGATTAGCCCTTGAATTCAACAGAAGCACTTGTCAGTAAGCACTAAGCATTTGTCTTAGACCTTAGTGAAACACGAAAGACATATGCCTGTCTAAAATTTCAACGAGTTGGTGATTTACAAAGAGTTTACTACATATCACTTACATAATCATGATGTCAATGTGAATAAGTTTCTTAAGAAACAAGTTAAAGGGAATACCTGGTACTGTTATCATTAAGTAATCACACCGTCAATGAGTTAAGTAATCTACACAATCTGGATTGCTATACATATAGGTACGAAATGCTTGTGGTCGTCCTAGTCCTAATAGCTTGATAATTATTTAATGTGATTTAACATGTTAGGTTGTACTTTGCTAATTGTTTTTAGCTTTCTTTGACAAATTTGTAATCTCATATGTAATCAGTCATACTCAATCAAGATGGTTCTGTGACTCAACTTGTGACTCAAATTTGTAAATACTAAAATCCTTTTCGACCACCCATGCTAAAGCCTTGCAAAAGCCTCAACTTGTGAAGCCGAATACACATTGTCAAAGCGCCTCACCTTGCTAAAGGCCCTCCTCTTTTGTACCTATCCATATTATGAATTAATTGATAATACTATGTGACTCCGTCATTGATAATTAATTAATGGTAAGAATCGAAGTCTTGTTGTCTATAAAGGATAGAGTAGTGCTAGGTATACCACATTTACATACTACCTTATGTACCACCTCTCTAATAGAGGTGAAATCCACCAATACAATGGGGCCCACATCTATTAGAGAAGTGGTACACAACATAAGATGATATACAAATGTGGTATGACTAGCATTTTCGTAAAGGATAACTGTTAACATTAACTCCTCCCTTAAATATAGGAGATAGATTGCATTTTCTCTTTTTGTTGAAAAAAAGTGATAATATTATTGCAAAGGGGAATCAATACAAAATAAAAGGATAATGGTTAAAAGGATTAGATGAGCATCTCTACACATAATAATGGTTATATTATTTTTTAACGAATACTATGTAAATTCTTTTAAAATAGTTATTTACACTAACACCCCTTGAGGTTTCAAATTTTTTTTTTTCACAAAATCCTACAAGGTTAAACGAACACCATATGAGGTTTTAATTAATTGTTTTCACCAAACCCCTTTGTGTCGTCCAAAGATTGATTATTTTAGATATAAAAAATTTCTCCAAATGATAAAGTTAGCCATTAAGATTAAATTGCACATACATTAATTGCAGTTAATTTTATCATTTTCATAAATTTTTTAATGCAATCATCAATTTTTGGACAAACAACCAACAAAAATGGGTTTTGTGAAAACAATTTGAAACCTCATGGGGTATTCGTGTAATTTCTGAAACCCCAAGAATTTTGTGAAAACAATGAAAACCTCAGGAAATATTAGTATAAATAACTCTTTCGAAAATGGAGAACATATCTTCAACTAAATTTTTTATTTAGCAAATAAAATTCAATCAAATTTTATCTAGAGAGAATTCGCAATTTTGAAAAACCCATTTGGGGATAATATATAAGTAAATTTAGGTTTTAACCACATTTTTTTTTTTTTTCACTTTTGGAAAAAGCCAAAGCTTTTTCAAAAAAGACAGAAAAACCTCTCAACTTTCAAACCAAAGACATGCAAATATAAAAGATTCCTTAGGAAATCCAAAAATAAATAAGGGCAATTTTGTCCATTTTGGCTTCTTTTAAAAACTTTCTCTCTCCTTTGGTCTTTTCCAAAGTCTCCATAATATATACCATTATATAAGAGAGGGCTTTCAGTAAACCACTATTGATAAATTACCAATTATACCCTTACTTAAATTACACTAAATAAAAAGAAGTTAATAAAAAGGGTAAAATAGTAATTACTTATTATTTTGAAAACAATAAATAAATTAAATTCTCTTTTTTTTGTTTTTTTTCTCCAACTACTCCCTCTTTTTATTCATTCTCAAAATTTCCTTAATAAGACATGTTTACTAATAATGAATCAGGGTAAACAAAAATTGAAGTAAACGTGAATCGTAACAAGGAATCAGAGTTAGCATTCCAATTAAACGATTTATTAACTGTCAAGAATCATAATGAAAAATAAAATCAATTCTCATTAAAACTGTTTACTATTGTGAAAATCGGAATCAAAACCAATTTTATTACCAAAATGCCCTTATACAAAACAAATTTTATTTTATTCAACTACTTACAAAAGTTTTCAAATGAAAAAAAAATTGTGTTATTTAATAATGAACCAACTTTTTATAATCATAATAATAAATAGAATTTAATGTTAGTAAAAAAAAATTTAGATTTAATTATTTACTTCCAATATATCTAAACATACAAAATTATAGAAATAAGTTAAAATTCTAATATTGCATGCAACATTCTGTAGCCAAAAAAAAGAAAAAAGAAAAAAAAAGGGAGGAATCATGTGACATAATGGGTGCACAACAGCTGTTATTATTGTGCCTAAAACAAAAGTTGGTGTTGTCCTTATATAAAGGAGTACCCAGGATGCCACAAGAAAAAAATTGTGTTTGGCATGAAAAAATAGTTGCACCCAGGATGCCACAAGAAACAAATAAAATCAAAAGACAATTACAAAAACAAACAAACAAACAAAAGAAAAAACGAAAGAAAAGGAAAGCTGCAGGCGAGGCGAGAGAGACCCTATACCTAAGAATCTTATCAATATAATTCTCATCAAGTGATCGATGGTGGCCTCAAAGAAAATATAAGGATTGTCAAGTGGAATGCTGAATCATGTGATCCTTGTGTTCTTTAATATTTATTTTGTTCTTCGAATTGAAATCAACCATGTATTTTTTACTCGATCTACTTGATGCTTGAATATTTTTAATCACTTTGAAAAACGAGGTAACCCATATGACCTATAATTAACATATATAAAGCCAAAAGCTAATTGGAAAGTTCAAAGCCAACTCTTTTGATGTGTATATACCATCTACAAGTTCAAAGCCATTGGTTGAATCCCAAAATGTGTGAATACGTACCTTGGTTCTTGACTTTAGTACACTCTTTACCAACTAAATTCTTTACATGCTCGAATCTAGATTGGTGACTGCGTGTTACTTGGCGCATCGGATGATTCAATTCCAATGTAGATGGTGCTTTTGTCTCCCTCCAATAAGCTCAGTGGTCCTAATTTTTTATACAGGTATACCAAAACAAAAAACAAGTGTACAATGTTTACTTGTTGCTATCGAAGTCCACAAGCTGAACCAAATCGTGCATGTTAATGTTAGTATTATGGCGCCGAGCTTTCCATTTTGCTCAATTAAAAAACTCTATGGCCTTCCATTGGCTCAGTTTCCATAGATTGAATATTTGAGTAGAATATGAGTTTGTTAAGCGATTTTGGCCTCTAGATTTTCAATTTGTCCGTGATAAAGTAATGATCATGGCTTGGTTGTGCTACTAATTAAAGTTGAGCTAACCTTGTTAGGCCATCTTCAACTCAAATGGGGGAAAGCCAAATCTTCTGTCTTTTGGACCGAAAAGAGTCTCCAACACAACGCAAGTATTGGGTCATACTTAAATTTGACCCAAGTTAAAGTATGGGTTGAATAGCAGTTCGTTTATTGCCTGGATCGAAAAATGGTGGAGCAAAGCGTTAGCCAAGTTGAGCCCATGTGCAGGGCCTATAGCATGGACCCGGCTGATGTCATTATGTCTAAATTCGAGAAGATAAAATGAAATCCATCAATAATTAGAATCCACCAGAAAATAGAGAAAACCTCTCTAAATTTTGTTAATAATATAATCACTTATGGCTCTCATCTTTTTGAATATTGTGAACAACATTGAACCACTTCTTCTTTGATCTTTTCATCCAACTATTGGAACCACTTCTTTGATCTTTTCATCCATCTCTTCTTGGCTCACCATAATTTAGGGTTGGCCTTGTAAAAAGCGAAAAACCTAATTTAAAGAAGCAAAATTGAAATACTGGCCACTGCATCATGCAAAGAATTATATTGCTACTATTCCGCATAGAACTAACGTGTAGAAGCCAATCACTTTTAACACCAACTCTTCATACATTTTCTTCTCATTCTACCATTATTCACAGATATTTTTTTCACTTTGAAGTTGAATTTTTCAATTGGAAAGCAAGACTTCCTCAGCCGAATGAGACTGAGTTGGCGAATGGAGGATGCCTTGGCAAAGGCGATACCATAGGCGGGAAAACCTTACAGTGAGGTAAATTATTTGTAATTTTTGTTTTATTAACTATGTCAAAAGCAATTTATATATCCAAAATATTATCCAAATTAATTGTTTAAATAAAAGGGCAGAAATAAAAATGAACAAATACCCTAAACAACATGATGGGCTAACTGGTGGAATATATATATATATATATTTACAAAGTTGACAATATACTGCTAGGATTGGAACTAACTTGTTACAGAACCATTGAGAAAGTCTAACCTGTTGTAAGCAAATGAAAGTGAATCAGATATAACTAATTGGTTGGAGCAGATATATTTTTTGGGTGATTTTGAACCATTTCATCAGTGTCGAATAAACAAAAAATATCAATGAAGGGTAATGATATAACTCGAAATGTAATTGGTAGAGAAATAATCGGATTCTAAACCATGAAAAAGAGTCTGCCGTAGCATGAGAAACATATAAAAAGTGCATCGAAAACAGAAGTTAATCATATGCGTCAAATCACTTGCCAACATCCAAAATAGAAATTCCTCGTCTAAGGCCTGAAGAAAAGAAACACATCATATCATATAGTAAGAGAAGATAGAGGGATAAACCCAAAATCACATAAATTTTTTCCAAAAAAAAGCTCTGCGGAGTGGAGACAAGAGAGAGGAAATAGATGGTGAAGAAATCAAACTCTAAATTCCCTTTTGTCTCAGTTTAGCATTCCAATAGCAAAGGCCTTATCTATCATGGGTCATGATGTTCAGGACCATGACTTGACGATGCTTGCACGCCAAGATAAGCTCGAGGAGGAGCTATCGAAGTTGCAGAATCTGTAACCGAACTGATCAATTTGCTAAAATCAATGACGGAGGAGCTTTTCTTACTAGGTGCCAGTAATCCTTACCCAAGGTCAGTGTACGGCTTAGTAGATTTCATCTTAGTAATTTTTTTTTTCTCTGTAAAATTGTTGATGTTCTTGATTCGAATTGTTGTTTTTTCTTTTCAAAGTTTTCGATCAATCTTCTTTTTGTTTAGTTTCTATCGTTGTTGCATGCATCCTTAATTATTCAAAGATTTTTTCTTGAAATAATAACCAGCTTCTTCTACTAGATAAATTCTCTCTGCTTTGTTTTTGTCCGGCTATCTTGATGATGTTACATATGTAGGTGTTTGAAAAAATTAACTTGACTTGTTCCATATATCTCTCTTTATCTGTCCTAGCTTGCACATGGACGAGGAACATAGATCTGTGCTTCTAGTGGGGTCTTTTCCTGCGGGAAAATGCACTGATGCAATTTATGAAGTTGAATTCCAAGAAGCAGGTATGGGCTAGGAGGAGGTGTCACGATTAAAAAATTTATAGTTCCGCCCATGACATAATCATCCATCAAATAGTAAAAATAATTTGAATCAAATGCATTTGATAAAATAAAATAAAAACAATTAGTATGTAGCATCTATTGCTAACAAACTAGGTCTAATATACAAAGAAATGGGTGTGCAAATAATTTTATCTAGTCCAAGATAATTATAGAGTCCAATATCATCCATATCTAAACACTTAACCAACCCCAGATTCTTGCAAAAAAAAAAACAAAAAAAAAAAAAACAAAAAAACAAAAAAACAACCACAGACAATCTATACCACCCATATTAATATGGGCTCTGTGTTAAAATAGCTATTTTCATAACTTTTGTTCCAAATTAGCCAATGTCCCCCAGTGTCCTCGTAGCCATAGTTCCCTCTATGTTGTCCCCATAGTACCTCTGTAATATAAGGGTGGCTATTTTAGAACAAAAGTTGTGAAAATGGCTATTTTAGCTAATTTCTTTATTAATACTGCGGCTAGGGGAGCAATGTATTATGTAATCTCTGTACATGCAATAACCAGTATAAGTGAACCTTGGCTCTTACACTTTGTTAGAGCTTCGAGACATGGAATTTTTCCATTTTTCTAAAAAACAAAGGAATTCTATTTTAGGTATCATAAAGCATATGTTAGATTAGGGGTGGGCACGATCCAGTTTTAATCGAGAATTAGAATTGAAACCGAACTATTCATTCGGTGTGATTTCGTTTGATTTTAACTAAAAATGATCATTAAAACTGAACCAAGATTTTGCAGTACGAAGTAATCAAATACTAATTACTTGTGTCATTATTGGATTGCTTTGCTTGCTATGTTCTTATATTCTCATCACAATTGTGCTAAATCTTGAATTGTTTATAAATTCTCGATTGTAAGTAAATAAAATGTTCAATATTTTCAAAGGTGGAAATTATCTTCACTTCTCGGGATGCCTAGACATGTCTAACCTCTATTAATTTTCTATTATATTATATTATAACATTTATCGAAAAGTATTAAACTCTGCTCTACACACTAAAAAGAAAGATCAAAGAGGCAATCTTGGCATTCCTAAAAATAAATAAATAAATAAATAAATAAATAAACTAATTAAGGATTAAAGAGGCAAAATCTTTGGAAAGTTTTTCAATAATGAAATGAAGGCACGAGAAAATCACGTGCGAGTGTTAGAAGAGTTCCACGCCTTTTCCTCGGTTAAGGGCCAAGCGAAGCGAGGACCACTAATTTCAATTTATCGCCGTGGTTTTTCATTTCCTCGGTACTCCTTCCTTCATCTTTCCCTTCAAAATCGCCGATCCTAGTTCTCAGGTTCCGACCGCTCCGATTTTTTCTCTCAGCTCCCAGAACAACAAAGTAGGACTTGTGTCTCTCAGACCATATTATACAACCAGGTGCTCTCTCTCTCTCTCTCTCTCTCTCTCTCAGCTCAAATCCTCAAGAACAACATGAGCTCATTTATAGTAATTAATAATGATATAACTCAGTTTTGATTTGTGCCGAGTTGAGTAGAAGTTATTTCTGAAGCTCTATAATGATATAATTTTCATTTAGTAACTGACCTATTTATTAATACTTATTTAAAAAGACTTTTGTGTTTTGTTTTGCTAAGCTACTCATGCATGATGCTGATGATTTACAAGTTAGGTGCTGTTAAGGTGAATAGTTTTGTGGGTTATTGGGAAATTAACATAAAGAGGAAGCTAACTGTATGGAAAATAAAATCTAAAAGACAATTTCCCAATTTGAGTGGAACACTGAAATGATCTGTTCATAAGCTAAAGACCATTTTGGTCAGTCTTTGCAGGCAACAATGCTCATTCATAAGGCTATCAAGCCTGAGTCAATGGATTGGTTGGTTCATTTGTGATGGGATACTTTCAAATTTAAGCTTGTGCCATAGGATTTAAAGTTCGGAAAACCAAAAGAGGATATATGTTTTCTATAAAGTTTTCTCGATCTAAAATTGAAGAATTTGCTGCCTAAAGATTCAGGGTAGTGCTTGATTTAATTGCCAGAGTTTATTTATTCGGATGGATCATAAGTTCATAGGTGATGAGATAATAAAAGTTCCCCAAGTAATCATAGTGACACAAAGAAGGGTGCATGTATAACTGGTCTTGTACTGTATTACTGACTTCATTCGTATCAGTACAGCACAGAGGTGTGATCCATGGAAATTCGTCTTTTATTTGCTTATACAGAAAAAACAAACAAACGAACAAGTTGCGAAGATGTATTTTATATCAATTAATGTCTGCATTTTGGTGCATTGCTTCTATGGAGATAAAGGAATTGAGATTTAATTAAAACTTAGATAATGCGAAGGAGGGGGTTGCAAAGTTATGAAAACAGGTAAGAAATGCATACTATGATTAATTTAGCATGCTTTGGTGCTTGCTTTTTACCATGCAAGGTTAAGCAAGTATTGGGAAGGCAAGTGGATGTTCTAGCATCTCTTAGATTGTCAAGCAAGAAGCCATTTCAAACTAATTGTTGTTTTGTTTTATTACATCAAATTATTTCTTTTTTAACAATTAATTTACTTTCTGTAAATTTAATTTTCATTTCAATGGAAAAACGAATAATTGTTGAATTTTTTTAAATGTCGAAGATAATGGTTCGAGGAAGAGATGCCTGTTGGGAGCACTGTATCCTTGTTGATGCAACAAAACAGAAGGTTAGGTGTAATTATTGTCAGCGGGAGTTCAGTGGAGGGGTATATAGGATGAAGTTTCACTTAGCTCAAATAAAAAACAAAGATATAGTCCCCTGCACAGAAGTCCCGACCGATGTGCGAGATCACATTTTAAGTATATTAAGCACTCCCAAGAAACAGAAAACTCCCAAGAAACCAAAGGTGGATAAGGCACTTGCAGCCAATGGTCAACAGAATAGCTCCTCTGCTAGTGGTGGCTTCCAACCTAACCATGGGTCTAGTGGACAGAATGGAAGCACCTGTCCATCTTTGTTATTCGCATGCCCTTCACCAATTGCACACCTACCAGTTGATGATGTTCAAAAGCAAAAGCAGGATGTGGCTGATAAAAAAATTGCTGTGTTCTTCTTCCACAACTCTATCCCTTTTAGTGCTGCTAAATCCATATATTATCAGGAAATGGTGGATGCTGTGGCAGAGTGTGGGTTGGACTACAAAGCCCCGAGCTATGAAAGCCTGAGATCTACTCTATTGGAAAAAGTGAAAGGTGATATAAATGATTGTTACAAGAAATATAGAGATGAATGGAAAGAAACAGGCTGCACTATCTTATGTGATAGCTGGTCTGATGATAGGAACAAATCACTTGTAATATTCTCGGTTACATACCCTAAAGGGACCCTTTTTCTGAAGTCAGTCGATGTATCAGGTCATGAAGATGATGCTACTTACTTGTTTGAGCTGATTGAGTCTGTCGTCTTGGAGGTTGGTATCGAACATGTTGTCCAAGTTATAACGAATACTTCTGCCAGTTATGTTTATGCGGGAAGGCTTCTTATGGCCAAGTACAATTCATTGTTTTGGTCTCCTTGTGCTTCTTATTGTATTAATAAGATGCTGGAGGATATTGGTAAACAGGAGTGGGTGAGCACAGTTCTGGAAGAGGCAAAGACCATTACAAGGTTCATATATAGCCACGCATGGACTTTGAGTATGATGAGAAAGTTCAAAGGTGGAAGGGAATTGCTAAGGCCAAAAATTACTAGATTTGTGACTAATTTCCTCACCTTGAGGTCCATTGTGATTCAGGAGGACAATTTAAAGCACATGTTTTCTCATACAGAATGGTCATCTTCAGTATACAGTAGACGCCCTGAGGCTCAAGCAATTAAGTCCTTGTTGTATTTAGAGAGATTTTGGAAGTATGCACAAGAAGCTGTGAGTATTTCTGAACCGCTACTTAAAATCCTTAGAGTTGTTGATGGGGACATGCCAGCTATGGGGTACATGTATGAAGGAATAGAGAGGGCAAAGGTTGCAATAAAGACTCATTACAAGGGTATCGAAGAGAAATATATGCTGCTCTGGGATATAATTGATCGGAGATGGAATATGCAGCTTCACTCGTCCTTACATGCAGCGGCAGCCTCCCTTAATCCTTCGATATTCTACAGTCCAAACTTTAAGATCGATTTGAAGGTGAGAAATGGATTTCAAGACACTATGTTAAAGATGGCTACCACACAAGAAGATAAGATGGATATAACTAAAGAGCATCCTATGTATGTCAATGCACAAGGTGCACTTGGGACTGATTTTGCAATCATGGGAAGGACACTGAATGCCCCAGGTATGTAAATGTTCAGCTGTTAGAAAATTTGAAACATAATACTATTGAAACAGAAACTTTTTGAAAGATGTGCCAGTCATATGATAGGATCTTCTGTTTTCCTCTCAATCACTGGACCTGATTGTGGTTGCATTGTAGCAGTTTGTGTGGCATATTCTGCAATTTGGTTACTTCATTGTTTGAAAGCTTTGCTATTGGTCACTGTTCAGAAGAGAATTTGAGTGTTAACGAGAAATAGAATTTTAGAATGAAAGGAATATGTCAAACATGTCCGACAGACCAGTTTTAAGTGTTAAACATATCTATTCCCTCTCAAACTGGCTCTTTGTGCACTTGGGGCACTGATTGTTGGTGTTCCCCATCATCTAGCTTAGGACTATAGCTCTTGTTTATTATGTGTGCATTTTCTTTAAGACATGGAGTTTTTATGTAACATGCCGTCATGCATCTACAGGTGACTGGTGGGCAGGTTATGGTTATGAAATCCCGACACTCCAGCGGTTTGCAATACGGATTCTAAGCCAACCTTGTAGCTCCCATTGGTGCTGTTGGAACTGGACCACCTTTGAGAGCCTACATAGCAAGAAACGCAACCGACCAGAGCTGGAAAAATTCAATGACCTGGTTTTTGTGCATTGCAATCTTTGGTTGCAATCCATTTATCAGAAGAGGGATGGAAAATGCAAACCCATAGCGTTTGATGAAATAGATGTTGGCTCTGATGAATGGCCTACTGAGTTGGATTCTCCTGCTCCACTCTTGGATGATTCATGGTTGGACAACTTACCCCTTGGGTGATACATGTATGTGTGTGCATGTATGTGTCTAATTATGTAATTTTGTATGATAATATTATAATCAGTGGTTGATATTGACACTCTAAGACCATCTCCAACTATGGGAGGTCAAACCTAAAATTTGAGATTTTTAGCCCAAAACCTTCTCCAACCCATGTATTTGGAGGGGGTTAATTTGAGTGGACTGAAAAATGGGGTGGAATTTCGCCTCCGATTCCAGTCCAGGCAGAATTTTTGTGGGGCTCATTTCGCAAAAGACAAGAGACACGTGAGGCCACATTTGAAGCAAATGATGGTTTGTTGAAGCAAATGACGGTTTGTTGCCCACTACCCCAAGTTGCTGGCCACTTGTCAAAGCCTAGGCAACTTAAAAATTGGACTTCTATGGCTGCATTTAAAATGGGCTTCTTTCAAATTTTTTTTTTCAAACCTAAGGCTAGAAATTAATGGCTGATATTAAATTTTGGCTGGATCAAAGGGAAAAAAATTAATCTAACAGCTAAAATTTAAATCCAAAGGTCAAAATCAGTAAATATATTATTATAAGTTGGATGCAACCTCAAAACATATCCTAAACTCTATAAATACCCATCAATTTGTTAATAAAATTATGTTTGTGAAATTTCAAAAAATTTATGTCAAAATGTTCAAAAAAATAAATCACGAAGTAACATGCAAAAATTAATTTTAAAAAAATTAACCACAACAACAAAATAGGATTATATTATTCTTTAATAATTTAATAATCGATTTGATCTACTCCTAAAGATGATATGTGAGACATAGCTAACTGCCAAACTTGGCACAATTAGAAAAGATTCTACAGCCACAGAAAGCATATATGACTTTCTTGATATGTTTTTTAATTTGTCTGAATATTAATCTAGAACAACAAAATAGGGTTGGGAAGGAGTCTAAAAAACATAAATAGTATTTTGGAGAGTGAAAATTTGAGTTTAGCCCCAACATGATTGGAGATGGTCTAATAACACTTATAATTTGATCTACTCCTAAAGATGATATGAAATGAGACATAGCTAACTGCCAAACTTGGCACAATTAGAAAAGATTCTACAGCCACAGAAAGCATATATGACTTTCTTGTTTCAACTTATTAATCTATATATCTGTTTTTTAATTTGTCTGAATATTAATCTAGATATCAAATTGGTGACGGACATCTCAAGTTCGAATCCCGTTCATTAAAAAAAAAAAAGGAAAAAACCATTTAAATTATCTTCCATTCTATACCCACAACACAATCACAGAGTCCCATTTCTGATCACAACACACGCATCATGACATCCCCTTCCTACTACAGCACCTTGCTCTCATGGCAGTCTCAAGCCAATAACACTAATATTAACCAAACATGGCTGCTCTTTGCTGTCTCCGCCGTCGCCGTCGTCTTTTGGTATGCATGGCTCTACCAAAAGTCCAAGAACACGGCCCTGCCGCTGCCTCCCGGCCCGATGGGCCTGCCCTGGTTGGGAACCTACTATCTCTCGACCCGGAACTCCACTCCTACTTCGCGGGCCTGGCTCAAGCTCACGGCCCAATCTTCAAGCTCCGCCTCGGCAACACCCTCGGAGTCGTCGTCACCTCCGCCTCCTCAGCCCGCGAGATCCTCAAAGACCATGACATCACCTTCGCCAACCGCGACGTCCCCGCCGCCGGACGGGCCGCCACGTACGGCGGAAACGATATCGTGTGGACCCCGTACGGGCCCGAGTGGCGGATGCTGAGAAAAGTCTGCGTGCTCAAGATGCTCAGCAACACGACTCTGGACTCGGTGTACGAACTCCGGCGAAAGCAGCTCCGGGAAACTGTCGGGTACTTTTACAGTCGGGTGGGGTCGCCGGTCAATGTCGGCGAGCAGATGTTCTTGAACGTGCTCAATGTTATCACGAACATGCTGTGGGGTGGGACCGTGGAGGGCGACGAGAGGGCGGGGCTGGGGGCGGAGTTCCGGGAGGTGGTGTCGGAGATGACAGAGCTTCTAGGGAAGCCCAATGTTTCGGACTTTTATCCGGGTTTGGCCCGGTTCGATTTGCAGGGCGTGGAGAAGCAGATGGGCAGGTTGGCGCGGAGGTTTGATGGGATATTCGAGAAAATAATAGATCAACGAATGAGGATTGACAAGCAAGGCCCGAAGGAGAGTAAGGATTTTTTGACGTTTTTGTTGAAGTTGAAAGACGAGGGAGGAGATTCCAAGACCCCTTTCACCATCACCCATCTCAAAGCTTTGCTCATGGTACGACTTCGTTTAACTTTCTTTTTCGGGGAAATTAACTCATCATCTTTGAAAGAAAAATTAGATCAATCTTAAGACATCTAATATTGTTGAAATAAATAGATAAACACGATTAGGGGCAGAGACACTTTCACAAGGTGGCCCTGGCTGGCCCCCCCAAAATATTTTGTACACCTCCACCAATCAATGTATCTAGTCGGCCAAATTTTGAGGGCTACATCCCTTAGAGCCCTCCTCCCTAGCCACATGTAGATGGCTGTAGTCCGGACCAATTGTTTTTTCGGACCCAGCGTTTATACTACCCAACAAGAGGAAGAATCACCTGTGGGCGTGGTTTGGGGATCAGCTCGTGCAACTGCGATCCGATGGTTGCTATTCAAGGCGCTCGCGTCAACTAACCGTTACTTTTTTTTTTCTTCTCTTTTAACGTTTTAAAATTCGTTTTTTAAAAAAAAAAAATTTGGTTTTTGAAAGTGCATCAATTTTTTCAAAATAACCATTGTGGGCTTAATTTTGTTTTTCTTATCAAAAACACCTAAAATATGTCTATAAATACCTCCAATTCTTCAAAAATGTTCACACTCATTTTATTCCACATTTCCTACAAATTTTATGACATTATCTACTTATTCAAAACTTTCCACTCTTATTATTACTTTTTTAGATCAAATCTTTTCCACACTCATTTCATTCAAACATTTCCTACAAATTTATTATCTTTAGTTATTTTGTTATTCACATTATTTGAAAAATGTCATAGATTTCGAAGCGACTGAATTGGTAACAGCACGAGTGGAAGATGTTATCTTTGCAAGGCTTTCATAAAAGTCTAAGGAGATAGCGTTGTGGGTATTAACAATACATAATAATGGAATGTATGAGTGTTATACAATAGTTCTTCTTAAAATAATACAATATGGAAGGCCCTTAAATATAGCCTTATATGGCAAGAAATGAAAAAATTAGCCATACACTATTTTTTTTAAAATTAATATTTTGGAGGGCTATATTATAGCATGTAGCTACATTTAGCACTCATGCCCGGAGATGCCCTTAATGATCGCCCCATTAAATTCATTATAGGTAATAATGTGAAGGATTTAGAAAGTAATTTACTTGATACTGCCCTTGGTAATTTGTTGGGCTTGGTCGTTTAGGGGTTGCAATCGTAATTAAATTTTCATTCAAACTTGATTGTTGGGAAGATTTTGGAGGTGAATAGAAGAAGTCCCTAGTTAAAAATTAAAACCTTAAAACTTGTTGTAAACAAATATTAATGCTTAAGCTTCCAATTGATGAAATAATGCAGCTAGACAGTGTAAACCTGGATGTTTCGTTGTTCTTGTTTCAAGTTAACCAACCAAGTCCATTAACATGATGTTCTGTAATCTGGCTGTGGGCAGGATATGGTGGTGGGTGGCAGTGACACTTCCTCCAACACAGTTGAGTTTGCATTGGCTGAGATTATGAACAAACCAGAGGTGATGAAGAAAGCCCAGCAAGAACTAGAAGCTGTAGTTGGCAAGCACAACATTGTAGAAGAGTCTCACATTCACAAATTACCCTACTTACAAGCTGTGATGAAAGAAACTCTGCGCTTGCACCCAGCCCTGCCACTGTTAGTCCCTCATTGCCCAAGTGAAACCTGCACTGTGGGAGGCTACACCATCCCGAAAGGATCCCGGATTTTCTTTAACGTGTGGGCAATACACAGGGACCCTTCCATTTGGGAAAACCCATTGGAGTTTGATCCAGAAAGGTTCTTGAACAGCAAATGGGACTATAGTGGAAATGACTTCAACTATTTCCCATTTGGATCTGGCAGAAGAATATGTGCAGGGATTGCAATGGCTGAGAGGATGGTGATGCATTCACTTGCTACACTTGTGCACTCTTTTGACTGGAAAATGCCTCAAGGACAGAAGCTGGATCTTTCAGAGAAGTTTGGAATTGTGCTGAAAAAGAAGATGCCTTTGGTTGCTGTCCCAACTCCTAGGTTATCTGATCCAGCACTCTACGAGTAGCCCAACTTCTTTTTCACCCACAAATATTTCTTGGGATAATTGTTGTGTGTATGTGTCTTTCAGAACATGGTAAAATGGGGATGAATTTATGTTGCATTATTTGGGAGTTGAGGCCCCATTACGAAGACTTATTAATCTAGATATTTTTTGCTGTCTGAATTATATCTAGATATCAAGTTGGTGGTGACAAAGCTCTCAAGTTCGAATTCCGTTTATTTTCTAGAGAGCTTTGCTTTTTTTATTTTCTTTCCGTGGGTTTGCTGTTCTCATCAAAAGATGCTTTAGGATTAGTTTGGCACTACTGTGCTTTTAAGAAAAATTGCTTCTGCTGTGCTGTGATAATAATCAACTGTGAAAAAAAATAGTTAGGCATTTGGTAAACTGTATTCGAAAAACTGCTGTAAGTAGTCAAAGTGTTTCGTAAATTTTTATCAGAAGTGCTTTTAGTGTGTATAATGACCAAAAAGAACATGAAGATGAAATTGTTTATTTTATTTCTTCATTCTTTTTCTACTTTAAAAAAAAAAAACATAAATTGTTTTCTTTTTTTAATTTACACTTTTTTTATCAAAAAATTTAATCTAAAAATATTTTTATATTAATAAAATAAAAATTGTTATATTAATAAAATATAAAAATATAAAAATATATGTACAAAATTAAAATTAAAAACAAACAAACCCATCACCGTACCCGCCCCATCTCTCTCTCTCTCCCCCCATTCTCTTCTCCATCGCCTCAAAACACCGGGGAAAAAAAACTCAGATCAAGAATTTTAAAACCAAATACTCAATCCAAACCCATATCAAGAGAGGTTTGAGTTCATGGTCCTTTGCTTTATGTATGTGAGTGGGATTGTAAGATTGGATTTTATTTTGGTGGGAAGCTGGGGGTTTGATTTTTTTTGGCTGGACATGACGGAGTGGGGAAGCTGGGATTTGGATCTTTTGTTGCATGGTTTGGTAGTTGGTAAATTCATTGAAGGTAAGGTTTGCTTTATCGTTTATTTTATAATTTATATGTTTACAGAGTTATCACTTCTCTGTTTTTCTCTTGCTCTCAAATCTTAGATTTTGAACTATTCTTCAAGGTTGTAGGGGCTTCTTCTTCGATTGAGTATGGATTCTTCTTTGATTTGATGGGCTTCTTCTTCCCCTCAGCCTGAGGCGCAGGTGGGCTGTCCAAATCTGGAGTGGGAGCAGATGCCGGAGACTTGTGCTTAGTGGGAGTTGCAGCTGACGGTGAAGTAGTGGGTGTTTGTTTCCTCAAATGGGTTGGCTTCAATTTTGTCTGGTTGAATCTTTATGAAGCAGAGCAAGTTGGTGCATTTGCTCTGAAGCTGATGAAAAGGTTGAGGCTTTCTTGTTAATTCAGTTTTGTTTATACCCAAATGAACAGCCAATAAGCATCGGACACTTGGATCAATTTATAGCTATGGAAGCCTTCGGCACCTAGCTATAGTTCGTCCTACCGATCGCGTGATTAGGGCAACTCCACTGCAAGGGGCACGTGGCAGTCCCACAATTGGAGTCCACAGTCCCACATCGAAATTCTAGACAATTTGCACACCTCCCAAGGCCTATAAAAGAGGACAACTATCTCAACTAGGAGGTAATCAATCGAACTTACGGCATCTGCCTATTGATCTGTAATTCAATCTTACTAAATCCACTTACTTAAGCGGAGAGCCTTCGGTATCGCCGGTGCCCTAGGTCTTACCGAGCGTTTGTTATCTTGCAGATTAAACGCCCTACCAAGACCCATAGCATACCGAAGGAATAAACATCACTAAGTTGCGTGGGAAAGTGCCGAATCATTTTTCTGCGTCAACAGTTTGACGCCGTCTATGAGAAATTTGAATTGGTACAAGAAGAAGACGAAGTAGTAGTGGTAGTATGAGAAGCTTGAATTATGCTCAGGGTCCACTGACGATGGAGAAGAACTGAAGACCCATGAGAAGTTTTGTGAACCAAGTATGGTTCTTGAATTTGTGAAGTGGGTTATCTGGGAAAACAAAAGAAAATCCCACCAAGCCTCTGCTTGAGTTTTTGCAAGGTGGTTTGTTCTGGTGTTGATTAGAAGAACTCAGCTGGTATTTAGGAGATATTTGTGCTGATAGTCTTTGGCTTCCAGTGGATGTGCAATCATGTCTTCCAGGATTCCATTTCCACAGCACTTTCATCAGGATGTTCTTCATTATTTCCAAATGTGTGGGCTCCACTCAAGACTTTACACAAGACCTCTTATATTTGATCTTATCAATTTTGGTCAGATAACTTATTGGTCGCTCGTTGTCACTACCTACCTACCTGTCAACTTTCCACTCAAACCCGATCAAACTTCTCCCATTCCCTCAACTCAAATCCCATTGCTGATCACAAAACGCACACCATGGCATCTGATTCTTATTACAGCACCTTCTTCTCATGGCAGTTTCAAGCCCTTTACACAAATATTGACCAAACATGGCTGGCCTTTGTCGTCTCCGATGTCGCCGTCTCCTTTTGGTACACATGGCTTTACAAAAAGTCCAAGAATGCAACACCGCCGCTGCCACCTGGTCCGATAGGACTGCCATTGGTCGGGAACCTGTTATCTCTCGACTCGGAACTCCACTCCTTCTTCGCAGGGCTGGCCCAATCCCACGGCCCAATCTTCAAGCTCCGCCTCGGCAACACCCTCGTTGTCGTCGTCACCTCCCCTTCCTTAGCCCGCGAGATCCTCAAATACCATGACGTCACCTTCAACTAACTGCTTATTTTATTTCATTCTTGAATGCTATTTTATTATTACAACAAAGATTCATCCAAATCAACAACACCCCATCTCAACCCTCAATCCAACCAAACAAACGTCACAAGCAAAGCTTGGAAAAATAAAAAGGGAAGAAAGGAAAGAAAACCCAAAGCCAGGCAACAACAAGAAGCATGAATATATTCATATACGAAAATATGGAAGATATCTCAACAGCAACAGAGCCTTTCAAAAACATGTAAAAAGCAAAGTACCCATTACAGAATAAGGTCACATGGTTATAGAAAACGATGTCAACATGGTTATGGAAATTGAAAAAGAATTACTATATCAATAGATGCCAGCATGGTTATAGAAAACGAATACAAAATTTTTTTACCAGCAAAGAAAACATAGCATGGCATATATTTGATACATACAATAAACGCAAGAAGACATAGCACGAGAAGGAAGCAATACCTTATTCACGAAGAGCTATTTATCTTCACGAAGAACTGTTCATCTTCTCTAGTAGAAAGAAAAAAATCTCACGTGAAAAGTCTGACGGGTTATGGTGAGATTTTTTTTAGGGTTTGGTATTTATACCTCCCACTAAAAAGTCACACAAATTCTTTCTTTAAAAAAAATCCTTCGAAATTAGCAAGTTTTGAATACCAAAAGACTTTTTGTTATTTGTTTAAAGTCTTGATTGAATACCACTAGATTTGGACACTCTCTTTAAAAAATCCTAATAGTCCTTATTGAATACCACAAGACTTGTTTAGATTATTTAAAAGTCTTAATTGAATACCACAAGATTTATTTATCCCAAAATAGTCTTTTAAAATCCTAATTGAATACACCTCCCTAAGATTGTGTTGTCTCTGGAGTCCAAAAAGAATCAAGACTCTTCCTCCGTCCTAAACCAAAGACTTTTTCTTTCATAACCAGCATATTTTTAGAAAATGGACAAAAGCTATTTCATACTTGTTGGAATAAAAAAAATCACAAAAAAAAAATTGAAACGTGGGTTGGATAAGCCCCATGATTTTGATATTTGTTATTAGCCACATCTAACAAGCAGAAAGTTGAGGGTAGAGAAGTAGGGGTCTAAACCAATGAAAACTCTTAAGAGAGGTTAGTGGCTCCTATTTTTGGGGGGCTGATTATTCAGTTTTCATACACTAAGAAGGCCCTTGGTTTATAAAAAGGACAGCAAAAAGAAAAAGAAGAAAAAAAAAAAAAGAAAGGAGAAAAGAAACAACAGAAGAAGAAAACTACTGCAGAAATTTTTTTTTTACAAGAGCACAGACACAAGAGAATACTTTTCACAGGTATACTGAGTCTTTCAATTAGTTCTTATTGGGTGGCAACCCTCAAATCAAACTCTTGGATGATAAATCCATAATGGGTGGCAACCCTCAAATCATCTTCTTGGATAATGAATCCATATTGGGTGGCAACCCTCAAATCAAACTCTTGGATGATAAATCCATAATGGGTGGCAACCCTCAAATCATTTTCTTGGATGATAAATCCATAGTGGGTGGCAACCCTTAAATCATACATATGAACGGAAAAGCCATGAGAGGATTCCAGTCCAACAAAGCTCTGCCGAGCAAAAGGAAATCCTCTGAAACAAAAATGGTGTTCTAAGGGTTAATTCCATAATGCACAAAAAAAAAGGGTGTGAACTACCTCTTGGACTCTCTGGCCACTCTTCTCCATCTCTGTATGAGAAACTTTTCTCTGAGTAAACTACATAAAAAAAAAGAAGATGAAAAGGAAGTTAGTCATGAAGAAAAGAATATACAGAAAAAAAAAAGTTCCTTTTCAAGAAAATCTATACGCCACTTTGTGTTTCTAAAAAAAAAAAAGATGAAGCAGCCTTGTTTTTCTTTTACCGGAGGAGAGATAGCCATCGAAAGGAAAAAGGTTGAAGACAGCACATTTATTTATTTTTATTTTGTATGGGCTGGGTAGAGAAGAAGAAAAGTCAAAAGAAAAAGAAAAAGGAAAAAGGAAGAAGGTGACTGACACCACTTTGTTAGAGATTGGAAGAAAAGATAAAAAAAGGACATAAGAAACTTGTTGTTGCAGAGAAAAAAAGTGGAAAAAGACAAAAAAATCTGAAACCTCTTGATATGTTGCGGCAGTTTTTCTTCTGGTTTTCTCTTTTTGTTTGTAAAGGCTCTGTACTGATTGTGACTTCGTGTACTCTTTTAAAGACTGAACAATAACAATGTTTGCTCTTAATTCGTACTGATCACAAGTATGCCAGATAAATATGGGACTGCAAGGTCTGATTTTACTTGGAAACAAACTCTACAAAGAGTTAGATATCTATCAGGTTGTTTCAATCGCTTGCTGGACCAAAGCTCTTCTGGGCTCCTTGTTCGTGGGCCAACTATCAACAAATATCAAAGGCCCGAGATAGAAAAATGGGCTGTAAAAAATAATTGCCCATTAACTCTCAAAAGTCCATAGTATTTAATGGATGATCCAAATAATTACTTATTAAATTTATATAGGCCCAGATTTCCTGTCATCTGGTTAATGGATTAATTCAACCATCCTCATTGCTATATTTGGGTCCAAGTCCAAATAATGTTAATTTTAGAAAATTAGTGGGTTAATTAAAATTGCTCATTATTTTTCTTGGACATTAACAAAAAGGAAAAATGGTACAAAACCATCCAATTGTTCCCATGGGTCATCTACCCATAAAAATTCCAATGAGATTAAATTCAAATATCTCAAACACAAATTCTCAATTATTGGGCCACACTTACCCATTAATTTCCAATTTTTCCCATAGGTCATCTATCTATGAAAATCTTCAAATCGTCTCAAAGACACCAACTCTAAATTATTGGGCCATACTTACCCATTAATTTCTAAATTTTGGAACTACGCTGGTTTGATCCCATCAAGGGTACGTAGGCAGTCTAGCATCCCAATAGACGCAACCGCAGCCAAATCCCCACAAATTAAAAATCTGCCTTTACACAAATCAATTTGGAACTACGCCGGTTTGATCCCATCAAGGGTACGTAGGCAGTCTAGCATCCTAATAGACGCAACCGCAACCAAATCCCCACAAATTAAATATCCACCTTTACACAAATCAAGTCCGAACTACGTTGGTTTGATCCCTTTGAAAGGATACGTAGGCAATCTAGAGATTCAATCTAGATGCAACCATCCCAAACACAACTCCATATCGAATCCCTGGCTTATTCAGCTAAATTCACTCAAACACCTCTCAATCAAATTCATTCAAATTCCCCATTTTTGCAATGAGTCATCTATTCATTGCGAATTTTTGAACTACGAGTGGCTTGATTCCTGCAAAGGATACGTAGGCACCCTGAGGTTGGATTTGGGAGCACCCGCAAAACCAAACACACACACATTCTGTTTCTTTATGATGGAATCAAAGGGTTTTTCCCTTGTAGCAAGGGATTGTAATTAAGAGACTTGTGTCTTGAATGGGTCGAACCTAAAATAATAAAACCCCATTAATTGATTAGTGGTGGTGAAATTACGTTGGGAGGTTCATATTTTCCTTCAACATAATTTTTCCCCATTAATTGATTACTGGTGGTGAAATTATGCTTGGAGGTTCACATTTTTCTTCAATAGTACTTGTGATTATTTTTCATCTTTCCTAGAAATTCCTTATCTCAACTACAACCATTTTTACAAAATGCTTTTGGTTTTTTGCTTCAAATTCCTTGAATTTTCTTCTGGATATTTTGTTCGGTGGGTTCAAGGTTGACAATTTTTCTGGCAAAATATATAGCACTTATCTATTATTTTATCTGGTGGAGTTCAAAAAAAAAAAAAAAAAAAAACCCCTCTATATATGAGTTTTGGTAACCTTTCATTTACAATAAGGCCAATTAAAATGTTGAAGCTAATGTGGTCACCATGGTGGGATGTTGATGAAGCAAAATTTGTGACCCCTTTAGCCCTACTGTTTACTCTCTTCTAGTACCTGTTGACTTGGAAATAGTCAAGGAAACCAACAACTCCATTGCCACCAGGCCCTCGTGGCCTGCCCCTGCTAGGGTACCTTCCCTCTTTAGGTACCGACCTTCACTACGACTTCACAAACTTGGCAAAAATCTACGGCCCTATTTACAAACTCAAGCTGGGTAGCAAACTACGCTTTGTGATCTCATCACCAACTCTTGTGAAACAAGTGCTTCGTGACCACGAAACTATATTTTCCAATCGCGACGCCACCGTTGCTGCACAGATTGCATCATACGGTGGGACCGACATCGCGTTTGCACCATATGGACCGGATTGGAGGAAGTTGCGGAAGGTAGTCATGAACCACACGCTCAGTAATGCCAACATTGATGCTTGCTATGCTTTGAGGAAAGAAGAGGTGGACAGGTCTATCAGCCATATTTATGGAAAAGTTGGCACCCCAATTGATTTTGGGGAGGTGGCATTTTTGACCAGCATCAACACACTCAAGCGCTTGGTATGGAGCGGAACGCTGCAGGAAGAGAAGGGAGCAACTGATGTTGGGGTTGAGTTGAGGAAGGTGGTGACAGAAATCATAGGGTTGCTTGTTAAACCAAACGTTTCAGACTTTTTTCCTATGCTTGCCAGGTTTGATATACAAGGGATTAGGAGGCGACAACAGAAGGCTATTTCTGTCACTGAAAAGATCATCAGTTCTGCCATTGAAATCCAGATGAGTATGCCTCCATCCAAAAATGAGGGGCTACAGAAAAAACATGGAAGGAAGGACTTGTTGGAGTTCCTTTTGGAGCTGCATAATAAGGATAGTGCAACACTCACAATGCAAGAAATCAAGGCCTTGCTCACGGTACCTACAATATCCATTTCGTTTTTTCTTTTTTCTTTTTTGTGGGTAAAGACAAGATCCATATCTCATTTATTCTTTCAGGTTCTTTATTTTTACTTGAGGAAACATTGTAGGGTCCAATACAACAATCCGAATCATTCATTCAAAGATTATCCTTGCAAGAAATTAGTAAAATTGGAAACCATTACAACATGGAATTGTTTGTGATCAACAAAATAGTTGATTCCAATGGTTCAAAGAAACACTAAAACTACAACTATCAATTGAGTGGTCAAATGATATCAAATTCAAGAGATTTTTTGCAAGAATAATCTTTGAAGGAATAGCTAAAAACTAGATGGATCAGATTATAAAAATACAATATAGATGAGCCCTACAAGGGTGTCCCTCAAATAGGAATCTCTCCGTTGAAATTCTGTGTATATACAAATACCAAATAAGTGATCAAAATTTCGAGTATATTGGACCTTTTTTTTTTCTTCATATTATTCACTTTCAATAAATATGTGGTATTAGAATAAATGTTTCGACATTAATTCATGAATCATATATATTCAGTTTATTAGGTGTGACTAACAAGCTTGTCGTCTAATTGTGTACTTTTTATTACTAAAATTGAAAGAAGTTTTAAATTCGAATTCTCCTCTTTGATTACTAAGTTGTTTTGAATTGTTTAATAGGACGTTATCACGGGTGGAAGTGACACCACCACAACAATGATGGAATGGGTGATGACTGAGCTGATGCAGAATCAAGAAGAAATGAGAAGAGTTCAAGAAGGATTAACAGAAATTGTGGGGTTGAATAACTTGGTGGAAGATTTCATTTGCCCAAATTACATTACTTAGATGCTGTCATCAAGGAGAGATTCAGATTGCACCCTGCACTGCCCCTGCTAGTGCCACGTCGCGTAACTCAATCTACCACCCTTGGAGGCTACACAATACCAAAAGGTTCAAGTTTTTCTCTAAACATCTGGGCCAATCATAGAGACCAAAGTGTGTGGGAGAGTCCCTTGGAATTTAGGCCCCAGAGGTTCCTAAACGACCCAAGCAAGTTTAATTACAAGGACAGTAGGTCTGAATTTCTTCCATTGGGGTCCGGTAGAAGAATATGTATAGGGATGCCCTTGGGAGAGAGGATGCTTATCCATGTGCTGGCTTCATTCTTGCATTTGTTTGAGTGGAGGTTGCCCCATGGAGCAAAGCCTGATCTTTCAGAGTCATTTGGGGTTTTTGACAAGGAAACTGAATCCATTAGTTGGAGCTCTACCCAGGTTGTCTAAATTGGAGCTCTACCCTTAGATTAGTTAGTGTTCATGTCTCCATAAACGTGTGTGTGCATATCGTTGTAAGAAAAATAAATGGAGAAAGTATGGAAACTGAAATCAATTTTGTGTCATGTGGCTCATCTCATTTCACAAGTGAGATCTTGTTGCACTCATTCTTGGTTTCTTCTGTCAATTAAATTTTACAGTTCGTAGTGTAATTACTAGCAATAATGCATTCGAGTAAAACTACAAGAAAAAACACAATTGGCGACGAGCACCTTTGGTCGCCAAAGGTTCTATTTTGGTCGTCATGGGCAATGCATGACCAAATACTTTGTCACCCCGGGTCGTCGGTGAAAGTGCGTGGTAGAACATGTTTACCCACAAAATTGATATTTGGTCATGCATATTGTCTTACGACCAATTCATTTTGTCGCCTATTTTGAAAATTGTTGTCGCTAATACGTCGTCTGAGTAGGCCCATATTTGGCAGTTAATTTTGAATATTTGGTGACGAGAAAATACAAATCATCGTTGATTATCAATTTCAACCACTGTCCATCGTCGCCATTAGAAAACTCATTCGTCGCCAATAGCATGTTAGTAATAGAAAACTTTGAGACCATACTGGTCATCGCTCTGATAAATAATTTGTTAGTTTTTAGTTTCATTTTTAAATAGTTATTTTTTTGGTGAAAAATATGTATTACGTCAATTTTGTTTGTATTATTAAAAATTATTTTACTGTTTTATATGTGTATGTATTGAAAACATACGTCATACGACAACACTAAAAATAAAGGTTTTACGGGCATTTGGGAACAAGTACATATTGTATAAAAAAAACCAATTATTAATGTAATATTACATTAAATATATACATAAGTTTTCCCATATTTAAATACATATAATTGAAATTATCATCATATTTCCAAATACAAACTCAAATTAGAGCATGTATACACATGCTAATTAACCTACACACAACACTAATGCAACATTGGAAGAAATTCTCACTTGCTGGTTGGAAAAGAACACCTTCACTTGCATGCCCGACTGTATGTTTTCAGCATGTTATGTGGTAGTAGTATTGCATGGATATGAGACTGGTCTTGAAGGTGATATCCCTGGAGTTAGAATTGAGGGATGGTAACTCAATTGTTTGAGTTGATGGCAATTCTTATACGTATACTTGCTAGCAATACTACTAGCCACTCTCCAGCAACCATGCCCTTGATGAGTGTAGGCTTATTTGATCACAAGATATTTAAATCCCCCACACTTCCTTCCTGTACCAGGAAACTAGGCTTTTATTACATCTTCAATCAACATTTCAACAACCAATTAATTTATCAAAATCACTAATTGATAATTGATACTCCATAAACCCTAAGTAACCCCTAAAATTTCAACATAAAAAAATTGAGAGAAGAGAAGAATAAAAAGAAAGAGAGAAGGAATGTCTGTGGGTATTACTTTAGTTAAAAAAAAAAAAAACATGTGTCACCTACAAACTTATTCTGCTTGGCACCTATGAAGAGTGAAAAGCAAATGAGAAAAAACATGTGCCACATGATGCAAAGCCATATAAAGAAGAAACAAATGAGCAAAAACTAGCTGAAATGGAAGAGTGAGGAAGTGCAAAGCCACATGAAGAATGCTTGAAAGTAAAGAAAAAAAAATAAGGATTATATATATTTTTTTAAAGGCAGTAAAAAGAGAGGACATGTGTTCATCCTTTTCATAAATTGTGATAGTTAATTAGCATTCCTCTAGTATATATTATTGAAGGGAAAGTAAGAATAAAAACAAAGGATTGAAACTCTCTCTCTCTCTCATCACAATATTATATTTTCCTCACTCTTCTATTTCGGTTGGTTGATATGTTATACCTCTTGCATAAAACACAACCCACATGGCTCTCTTCAAACAACACAACACATGCACATGCTTACAATAATTAAGTATTAACATTTTAACTGTAACAACCCGGTCCTTAATTAATATTTAATTATTAATTTATTTCAATAAAAGACCATTATACCCCTAGAATATTTTAATGGTTTAAAAGTTGACTTCTTGACCGGGAAGGAATTTTGGGATTTTAGTTATACCGTTGCATAGAGCGCAGCGAGATGAGTCCGTAGACACGTAGTGGACTCAAATCGGAGTTGTAACGAAGGAGTTACGATCAAAATAAGTTCAATGACATAACCGTAAATATGTCTAAGTCCAGTTTTTTTAAAAACCCAGAATTTCGTCATTTTGGGCAGGTCGACTAGCCATCTTCAAGGGGCGATTTCTCTCACCTCCAGTCACCGATTCAAGAAAGACTAGTCACGTTAGAACCACCACACTTCCCTCTTCCAGTCCCAGCCCTTCGCTGCCTCGATCCGCCGCCGTAGTAGTCGGAATCAACCACTTAAACAGCTGTGTTGAACAGATTTTTCTTAAACTTTCACCGGCCGTTTCTCTCCCCTCCGACCACCAAATCAGTCGAGTGAGGTATGGATTTCCAGCTATTTTTCATGCTCTAGCTGCTGGTTAGGATTTCAGATATTTCAAGCGTAGATCGTTCGATTTTTAAGTTAGGTTACAGCAGACTTTCGGGTCACTATTTCGGCCACTTCCGGCCAGTTTTTGGGGTAAGTCTAAGAACAAAAGTGGTTCCAAATAGGGTGTTTTACCTAGGGTAGGAGTCTTGAGCCGTGGTTTAGAGTTTTTTCGGCGGAGTGTTATCGCTTTAGGCACCATGCGCTGCCGGCGCGTGTGGCGGTGCGTGGGCAGCATGATGGGGACCTGAGTCAGCCCTATAATAATCTCCTAGTCCTCACGAGCGCGTAGAATTTCGCAGATCTTAATTCGGATAACGTTTGAACCCCCAAATGGATCTCGCCTAGTGGGTGATTCCGGGTTCAGCAGGTTTGAACCATTGGATCGTAATCATGTTCCAGTATGTTGATTTAGGTAATTTCAGGACCGTATAGCATTTGACGGATCGTAAAACGGTGTCTCGGATACTCCAGGAATGTCAGCCCTAGAGCGAGGTTTATAGTAAACAAACCAGTTGCAGGTCAGGGACAGAGGAAAGAACTACGTGTGGCTTGATCCCTCAATAAGGGTACGTAGGCAGCCTACGATTATCAGGAGCAGCCACGAGTTAGGGGCTCAGGGTTTATGTTACTGTTTTCAATGCATTTTGGTCATTTACGACCTACGGTTACCATGTGTCAGTTTTAAACAAGTTTCAACCCGCATTTCAAAGTGGAAATTGGGTCAGATCGTTTCATTAACACTCTCTTAATTTAATGCTTAATTGTTGATCATCAATATTCTTCTTGATATTCATAGGTTGTGAAATTTGTTCTTTGGCTATACCTTTAACAAATTTTCTCAATTGCCATTTTCTTCATGTTCTTCATATCCATACAGGTTCAAGATATGCTAACATTAGATGAACAAGTTTTTTATTTTATGAGAAGGATGAACACATTTGTCCCCTATTTTTGCTGCCCTTTTTTTTATTTTTTATTTTTTTTTATTTTTTATCTTAGATATTTTTTTCTTACTTTCAAGCGTTCTTCAAGTGGCCTTGCACTTCCTCACAAAATCATTATTTCTAGTTAACCAAAAAATGGAAGAGTGAGGAAAATAATCATCTTCTCTAATATTGTAATGAGAGAGAGAGAGCTTCAATCATATGTTTTTGTTCTTACTTCCCCTTCAATAATATATATTAGAGGAATGCTAATTAACTATCACAATTCCAACATACAAGAGTGTATATATAGAGCATATAATACATTGAAAGCCAAGTTTGCCATATGAAAAATTTGAAATTAGGAAAGGTGATATTGATGTGAGAGTGAGTCCAACAAAACAACAATAAATTATTTGGAACTATAACAAAGAAAGATAAGGGGAAGATGGTGACTATAAAACAAGAACACTCACTTTCTTGTATTTGGAACCATTTTGTGGACTTTTAATGTCCATAACATGGCAAGTACGTAGCATAACTCTGTCAATCTTACTAATTTATACACCTATATATAATTTAAAAATTATTGAACAATAAAAATTAATTTTGTAAAAAATTAAGAAAAAAAATGGGTAAAAATGGAAGCTCAATTTGCTAGCCAGCTTGCTGCTTCTACAACTTATTTCTCTGCATCTACTTGGAATATTAATACAAAGATGCTACACCTTGGAAATTCACAACATCTAACAATCAATATATATATATATATATATGTGTGTGTGTGTGTATAACATTATAAGGTATGAAGGAACATGTTGAATGAATTCCACAATCCAATTGTTGAGGGAGGAAAAGTATGTCACCTTGGAGGAAGTCTTCTATGGATCCTATATCTTGATCAAGTTAGATCTAGGCATAAAGGCACTCATTCCATGAGATGTAAATGATAGTTTCCTTCTATATATCTCAGAAACCTAAAATAATTTAAGGAATTCATATAATTCATTTGATAAAAATAATAAGAAGTCAGAAATTTGAAAGTGCATGCTTAAGCTTTGTCACAAAGTGACAATATTTTAAGTTTGAAACAAAAACTTTTTCATAGTTCTAATTAAGGTCATACTCATTATCAACTCTTCCAATATATAGTCAAAATACAGTTTGGAAAGGATTATATACCATAATAATCCTAGTCATAAAAGAGCTTTGTAAACCATAAAACTTGGGGTAGTGGATCCTCACTATGTTTCATATAGCTCAAATTATAGGTATAAAATGAAATATATCTATTAGAGGAGTCACTATATATACTATAAAACTTACACTAGCTACAATGTATATAATAAGTAGGTTTACACTTGATTATAACATTTCTAGGTTTCAATATAATCCATATATATCTTAACTAAAATTGCAAGTGCATGTCAATTGAATCCAATGTGTGGTATGAGTCTCACCTAATTAATGTTGGATATATATGTTGAAAACCACGGATCTACAAGTAATTCATCAACATCCTCAAAACTCCATTCCATGTCAAAAAAAAGATATAGATGAAGTACCCTAATTATTGACCCAACCATCTAAGACATTTTCTGTTGGAATATTCACTGAATTTTCATAACTCCCACTAACATAATTTAAATTCATAATTTCATTGTCAACATTATTTGTATGGGTTAAATTGAATTGTGGTAAACATTCAAACTCAGTAGATTTTGTCACTGCAGCTTGCTTAGTGGGGTTTGCCACTTCAAATTGCTCGTTACTATTTTCCAGATCTTGATTAAGGTTTGCAACAGGAGCAACTGCGTGAGCTAACTGTACATGTGCTTCATCCAACTGTGCATGTATGTTCAGCACCTGCAAAGTTTCAAAGAAAAATCATATATATACTCATCGATTAATTGAATATATCTAGTTTTCCACAAGTTCAAGGTCAAAGGGTATTAATTAACTTCTTGTTGGAGATGTAAAATATAGGAAATACAGCCATATATGGAATCGGTAGCCCTAACATGAGCTTCAACTGTCATAGTCCATGTCGCAATGGCGTGCTTACTCATTGGAAGCTGAGATAGAATCTTTGACATTTTTCTTGCACCAAAGACATTGTGGATGAAGGAGAAATCCGTAACAGCCTTTTCATGCATGAAATACGTTGCAAAAATGCATTCTTTCTCACTTTTTTTTTTCAAGACCTTGCAAGCTCCACAAGGATTAAGCATTCGAGAAAACATTTGGAGAATCGGTGAGAGAGAAAGAAATTGAGGGAGAGATTGCAGAGAAGGTAGAGAAGCAAAGGGAGAGATATTATTGGGGTTATGGAAGGAGACCTTGGGGTTTGTCGGGCTGTGCTGTCAAATCAAATAATTGAGAATGTGGAAAGCCAAGAAAATGAAACCAAGCAAAAACTTGAATAATTAACAAAACAAAACCTAAAAAAACCCATTAGATGAGGAAGATAACTATGGTTTTGGGCAAAGGGCTATGTGAAATGGGAGATCTTACAAAAAGCTTGGGTTTTTACAAACCAAATTTGTCTTCCATGACATTTTCACAAATTTTACTTAAAGATTTTTGGGAGAGTATTTGGAGGAGAGGAAATTGAAATTGGTACTTGGTGACGATGGGTAAATTTAAAAGATATTCAACCAAGAAAACAACAAACTTCACACACTCTAAACCTTGACCAAATACACTTATGACTAGTTAACTGGTAGTCATGAACAACCACAATCAAGAATACACATAGAGCATGCCACAATGTACCTGCAACCTTAGAAGATTACTAGTGACAACCTAGGCACTCAGAAGGACCCGTCAATTTAGGCATCCCCTGTGCTAGCAACAACTATGGTGAAAGTGTGTGAAATCATCATAATCAAGTAAATACCAAATAGCAGATAATGATGACTAGTCAACTACAAGGACACAAACCCAGAATTCATACAATGACTAGTCAACCACCAAGAACACAAACCCATAAAAACTACAGAGATGCAAATCAGAAATTGTTCACCCAGAAACCCACCATTAGGAAAAACTGGGGGTCATCAACCGACCAGGCAATCCACTAAATAGAAAAAAATTCTTACAAAGGAACATAAGCAAGCTCAAGAAAAACCTAGATCTATTTAGGAAGATGAGTTATATCTACTTTATGCAATCTTCTTCTCCAACTTAGCAAAGCTTGAAGCTCAGTTCTTCATGGCAATGACAGCTTCTTCTCCAGCTCATTAATCCTATGACACTAGCTTGCAAGCTCTAACTCAGACAGAAACCAAAATTTGGATTCAAAGGAGAATGACCAATTTCTTCAAGAAACCATACTCTTGAAGAAATCAATATTTAATCTAACCTAGATATAAATGAGAGAGTGTTTTAAGTAGCTAGATGCAGATTCGTATTTCAAATGCAGTTTTTCAAAAAGAAATCAATTTGAAAAAATTCATAGATGAAAAGATGGTTCTCTCTTGAGGAAGAAGAAGAGAAAGATGGCAAGCCAAACTTTCCAAAACTTCCATGCAAAAGAAATCGCAGCCAAAAGAGGAATTCTGTGGCCTTTACATACACAAATTTCCTAGGTTAGAATCGACACATGGCAGCAGAAAGAGAAAGGAGAATAGGACAAAAAAGTTGGTTAAAAAGGAGAATAGGACAAAAAAGTTGGTTAAAAAGGAGAATAGGACAAAAAAGTTGGTTATCCAACTGAAAATCCTACAGAGCAAGGATGACTAGTCATACGAGAAACGGATGACTAGTCATCATTCTATGAAATCAATTTAATGCAATGTGATGCAATGCATAATTTACCTTTGTCAATTTGCTTGACCCTCCTTATGATAGTTGTTAGTTAAGAACACCTAGAAAAGCTATTCTTAATCTAAACATGAGCTTGATAAAAACAATAAAAATCCTACTACAAAATTGTCAAGGGAAGCCAAAAGAAAACCTCAAAATGCATACATTAACAACCTCCCCCTTTTTGGCTTTCCTTGACAACACACTCTCTAAATACACTCAACCCAAAACCAAACCTAAGGAGATGATGAAATGAAGTACCTGTAAAACAACAACCAAACTCCCAGGTACAAGACAAACATTAATCACAGAAATTTGAAGCAATATGCAATATGTGCAATATGGGGTTGAGAGTGTTCTCTCCCTTGTTGATAAGGAAAGAGCAAAAAGGAAAATATAGAGAAACAATAATCAAGTGAATTAAACACAAGTCACATAATCAGATTTGAACAATATGCACATGACACCGTTTGATTACAAAGCAAAACAACATTTGTTCAAAACAATACAAGACAACTCCCCCTATCAACCTACAAAGGGTACAAGATTAAAACCACTACACAAATAGAAACTCCCCCTAAAGCAAAACGTCCCCTTAGAAAACATATTCCCTTGAGTATCATATAGCATAAAGGAATTAACCTTTGACGTACTAATTCAGCAAACTATCCATAAATAGCCAACAACTACAAAAGTGCATCAGGCTAAAGAGAATAAGAAATGGAGCACAAGTTGCAAGGAATCATACCTAAAGCAATTAAAATCAAGTGGCTGAATTTAATTTCAATGTGTACACACTACACATAAAGAAACTCCCCTAAAAAGACAGAGTTTAAGCAACATATTTATCAAAACAAGGGACAAACAATGAATTTTTCTTCACACATCATAGTGCAAAATCAAGACAAAGCACCAAGATTTCAAAAGTTAAGGCATCAATCAATGTCAAATTTGAAGAAAGCACCATGCAAGATGAACCCTAAATTTTTGCTCAAAATTGAGGACATGTGAGAAAGAATACAAGAAATAAGTCTCTAGATTGTCCACAAAACACAACATAGCTTCCAAAAAATACAAGAAGAAGAGAGTGGCCTAGTGAAACGGATTAGTCACACATGTCTAAATTTGAGGTGGCATCAAAAGACCAACAACCTTATAGACACAACCAAGAACAAAAGAGAGCAAATCAATCGAGATAAGGCTTGGGAAGACAACATTGATATTTGAAAATGATAAAAATAACCAGCAAGAATGTTGCCAAAACACATGCATCTCAAAGAAACTTCTCCAACAAAATAAATTAGCCAACCATCCAAAACTCATATAGCACAGCAGCCTCGTAAGGATTTCAAGAATTATGTTAGGCTAAATCATTAAATGTGGGAACACAACTTATTAAGATGACTGGTCATAGACCAAAGTGGCGTCATCCAAACACGACCACATATAAACACAATACCAGTGTTGAAACAGAATGTGTAAATGAGACAAGGAGAAGACAAGTGAGCCTTTGTGCTTTGTTTCATAACCAATAGTCTTTCTTAGAGAGTGAAAATTAATTTCACCAAAAAGACACAAGATCCCTATTAAGCATATACAACATGACTCGACGGCTAGAGACATAGCTAAGGAATAAGAGACAAGACCAAAGACACGGTAAAAAATGAAAATTGAACATGATGACTAGTTAACCACAATCAGCATATGCATATAGTGACTAGTCAACCAGAGCAGTAATCACAATAAGCAGCATGTTTAGTATTGACCTTATAAAGATGAATGACTTTGCTAATACACAGAGAAGAACTAGCAAACATATCAAGTGATCAAGGATGTTTAGCAATCATTGTCTAGGCCAAGTCTTCAAGCACATGAGTTAAAAAAAAGAAAAGAATTAAAAGCCTATGCAAGTAACATTTACAACCAACTCTGAGAGATATAATATGAATTGCATTTCATGCTCAAAGACAAGGCATATTTTGGAATAAGGAGGTTCAGAACCAAAGGACACAAGAGATGATATCTTATCTCTTTTGGAGAGACATGTATATAATGAAATTTTATGACATGATCAGAGTATAGGCTCAAAGTTCAAGTATCATCACTCTCTATTGACAAAATATTTGATGATTTATCTTGTGACACTTACACATCCTAGACATAAGTGCTTGAATGGCTCAATTTTACGGCTCTTTGCTCTAGATGTTTCAATCATATCACCTTATACCTTCCTAGAGCTGTGACTACATTGGTCTCACTTCCTTTTATTTATTTATTTTAACCATTGAATAGATTGACTAAGAGAGTGAGATAAGCTAAGAGATTATAACAATGACAGTCCAAAATGAAGCATAGACACTTGGCTTACTAAGAGAATAAGATAGCACGAATTAAGTCTCATCGAAGCTCTAAACAAGAAAGGGGATTATGCACAAGTCAGACAAAGCACAAAAATATTCAACCTTCACACCATCAGAGATAAGAGATGTGAAACAGTAGCATATCAATTTGAAAGCCTTTTAAAAAAAAAAAAAAATTGGACTTGACTAGTCAACTACATGCAAGATGACTAGTCAACTGTTCTGAAATGTGCTGAAGATAAGGAACAGACATGCTAATCAATCAATTGAGCAAAGGTCAATGGATTTTCTAAAGGTGACATGTTTCTGAGAATCCAAAGTCATGGTGAGTATGTCTGCAAGTTGTTTCTCATAAGGAACAAACTCTAATGTTAAAATGTTATCTTCTACAAGATCTCTAATAAAATGATGCCTAATGTCTATATGCTTTGTTCTGAAGTGTTGAACTGGATTTTTGGAAATATCAATTGCACTCATATTATAACAGTAGATAAGGAAGGATGATCAAGAAAGACCATAGTCTTCCAACATCTGCTTCATCTAGAGGAGTTGTGTGCAGCAACTTCTAGCTGCAACAAACTCAACCTTGGCAATGGATTGAAGGTTCATATAGTGGCTGAATTTGATTAGGTTTTTCTCCTCTTGGAGAAAGG
This sequence comes from Prunus mume, assembly GCF_029339155.1. NCBI lineage: Eukaryota > Viridiplantae > Streptophyta > Magnoliopsida > Rosales > Rosaceae > Prunus > Prunus mume. The sequence goes on from NC_142704.1 coordinate 19,184,219, forward strand.
CATACCCTTAGATTGGCAAGATATGCAGCTATATTTTATTTTGTTTGCATTTCTAGGGGTTTGACCTCCAAAACAACCCCCTACTGTACCCCTTTAGTTCCCAATAAACCTTGAATATGTTCTGTAACTTTGAATATGTTCTCTGTGTTTGAAGTTAGCTATTGTTCTGTAACTTTTTCAGAGTCTTCCTGTCTACCGAGTCTTCTCTCTTTGGTTCGAACAATAAGTCCTAGATTCCAAACAATAAGTCCCAGGTGAGGCATGAGCGGATGCGGCATGAGCGAAGAGAGAGAACCCTTTAGTTCCCAGGAAACCTTGAATCTGTTATAGGATAGTAGTCTTTCTTCTTACCTTTTGTAAGAAAAACCAGTAACCTTGTCCAGATGAGTCGTTTATTTAGAACCAACTCTTGTTACTCTAATAGTTCTAGAGCTAGTATTAGTAAACTCCCAGAGATAGTAAATGAAGAACAAATAAAATATGATTCTAGTAATGAAATAGATTACAAAGATTGGAATATCTCCAAAATTCTTAGTCAAGAAATTTACAAGAAAAAATGGTCACTCTCAAGCTTCAAGTCAACCACCCATGTGAAAGCAGTTGAACAAGTCTATGCCTTAAGCAAAGAACACGAAACATGCCAAATGTTAAATCTTGAGTCAATAAAGAAACACAAAACTGACGGAAACAATTTCCTTCACATTGGTCTAGTTCAAGTAGCAGTCAAACCTCTTACCAGATTAGGATTAAATGCTTCTATTCTACTCTGTCTAAGAGATGCTAGATTTACCAACTTTAGTGACAGTACCTAAGGAAAAATTGAGTCAAGCTTGTTTAATGGTCCGATTCATTTTGATTGTTACCCAAATTTCACAGTAAGCCTTAGTGATCCTCACTTATTAAAAACTTTAACTTTAAATATTAAAACTTCCGGGTATAAAGTCTTACTAGGTACCCAACCTCTAGCTTTAGTCTATAGAATTTATTATAAATTCACAAGCACAAGTATGAATTTTCAAGCCCTTAATAAAAGTCCAAAAGATCAAACTTTGCTCATTCAAAGTAGTAAAGCCAATGCCAATATAAGAGTTCCCCATACTATTAAGTGGTCAAAAGTCACCCTGCCTCTAGATTGGACACTAACCATAGAAAACCAATCTACTCCTATTCAACATAGTTTAAATAATCTAGATTATATTCAACAATATTTAGACGGCACAGTTAAAATTAATTTTGGAAATCAACCTCCTCAAAAATCTTCAGTCCAACTGCACCAACTCCCAACACCTAGTCAATCCTTAAGACATATACCTGCTAGACATTCCTTTGCAGCTTCCTCCTCTACTCTAGAATGAGACCTAGAGTTAAAAAAAACACTAATAGATTTAAAATTAGAATGTTTAAGGAAAACTTCCCAAGTCAACCATCCTTGTTATGGTTAAAAAACCAGTCAAAGAAGATGAAAAATCAAATTCCCCAGATTCTCCTATCCAAACTGATTTTGAAGCAGAAGCCCTTCCTGTAGTAGATAATCAACTAAGAAACCTTAATAAAGAATTTAAAATTAATTGGAAAAATTTAGACAGTCATTTACATGCCCCTGAAAATCTAGACAGAAGAAATGCCTATCATACAGCCTACCCAAGTAAAGATCAAAGACAACAAATCTTCAGTAAATGGAAAACCTTTATGAGAAATACCAAGTCTGAAATATTCTACCTTGATTTTGTTGAAAGTGACTACATGCCCAAAGAGTTAAAACTTTGACGCAAGAAAAATGGAAAACAAAATATGACACCGAAGTTATAGCCAGTCATCCCCCAGTAGAAACAATAATCATTGGTCATAGAAATGCTAAGATCACAGCCAGTCCCTTCAAAGTTCCCGACAAAATGATAAAAAATTAGTTGAGCAAAATAATTATACAAACCAGAGTCTAATAGTCATAGGAAAACAATTAGATAAGATTGAAACAAAGGTCGACAAGCTACTCCCTAATGAAGTAAATTTTAAATCTCAAAAAGAAAAACCCTTAGCCAAATTCCAAGACCTAAAGTCAAGCACTACCTTTAAGACAAAATCCACAATGAAAAAAAATAGAAGAAATGCTTGAACAATTAACACCAGTTAAGGAAAAACCTGAGCCCTTAAAGTCCTAGGATCTTTTGCTCTAGTCAACACCTCTGACACTGAGTCCATAATTAGTAATGAAACAGATTCCAGTAATATAACAAAAATTGAAAATGCCTTTAAAACTTAGAAATTGATAATGATCTAATGCTCAAAAGATTAAGAAACTAGGTCAATCCCACAAGCCTAACCAAAAATTGGTATCCCAGACCAACCCCTCCAGATATCCAATTTGAAGAAAGAAATTCCCAAAGTCAATTCTCAGTCTCATCTGATAAATTATATGAATGGAATATAGATGGTTTGCCAGAACAAGAAATCCTTAATAAACTCCAACATATGTCAATGGTAGGCAATAGTTACATAACCAATCACAGTTTCAGACAGTCAGAAATCGTTCCCCTTCTAGAAACAGGATTCACCTAAACCTTACGTTCTTGGTGGGATAAACATTTAACTGAAGAGTCAAAACGACAAATTATCCATACAGTCAAATTAAATGAATAAGGTCACCCTATTTTTGATGAACAATGGTAGAGGTATAGAAGACGGAGTCAATACTTTGTTGTACACAATAATTGAACATTTCATAGGAACACCTAGTAACACTACAGCCAGAATTCATGATCAACTTTGTAATCTCCGATGTCCAAAGTTAAGCGATTTTCGATGGTATAAAGATGTTTTCATATCCAGAGTCATGCTAAGAGACGATAGTAACCAACCCTTTTGGAAAGAAAAATTTATTAATGGTCCTTAGTAATGATCAGGGTCACATAGATTTCGATAATTTAACTTATGGAAATATTATTAGTACAATTAATCAAGTAGGAATGAAAATGTGTGTTGATATGAAAATAGCTAAACAAATTCAGTCAGAAAGAAATTAAGCCAAATATGAATTAGGAGATTTTTGTAAACAGTACGGTCTAGCCTCCATTCCCGCATCTAGAAAAACCAAGCCTACTCAGCATGACCGACAAACTAGTAAACGTCGCCGTTATTCACACCTAAAACAGTTCTTTAGACATAATAATGATAATAATGAATTTTATAGTAAAAAGAGATTTAATTCCCTGTAAAACTGGTCAGAAGCCCCACAAAAAGATAAGAAAAGTAACTTTAAGAAAAGCACCGACAAAAGAAAAATTGAATGCTGGAAATGCAAGAAACGTGGTCACTATGCTAATGAGTGTAAAGTAAAAGATACGATAAAACAGTTAAAAATCACGGATGAAGAAAAAGACAAATTAATTAAAGTTTTAGAATTAAGTAACTCTGAGTCTAGTGAAACCGACATCACAGTAGTAAGCTCAAGCTCAGTCAATTACGATTCCTCAGATTCCCAACTAAGTTCCCCAAGAGTCCAATTAGGGTGCAAAGATAAGTGCTACAATACCCTAACTAAGTCAATTAATGTCCTTACCAAACAAGGAGAACAAGAAGAATTATTAATCAATTTAATTAGTAAAGTAGAAAACCCAGAATTAAAATATGAGTATTTGAAGAAGTTAAGAAAAGTCATTTTCAAGAAGAGATGAGTCAATATATTCCCCAGAAGATAAGTTTGAATACCACTTTAGAAAAATTTAACAAAAGAAAAGAAGTCACCTTACAGGATTTACAAATGGAAGTAAAATTAGTCAAAAAGCAAATAGTAGAGTTAAGACAAATAAGTCACAAATTACAACCCGAGAATTTTGAAATTAAACAATATTTGATTAATTTAATGGAAAAAGAGAGCTCTGATTCCAAGAGCCAAACAGAAAGTCCACCAAATTCAGATGGTGAACCTTCAAATAATGACCAAACCATTAATTTAATGAAGCAAGTAAATTTTAGGAAATGATATTCTAAAGTCATCATATTTGTGAAAAACTTCGAGTTAAACATAGTAGCTCTTTTTGATTCAGGAGCCGATCTTAATTATACACAAGAAGGATTAATCCCTACTAAATATTATAAGAAGTCAAAAGAAACATTAAGCACTACCTCCGGAAAGTCACTTCAGTTAAACTATGAAATCCCAAAAGCCCATGTTTGCCAAAAATAAGATCTGTTTCAAAACCTCATTCGTTTTAGTAAAAAATATTACAGATGAAGTCATCCTTGGATTACCCTTCATAGCTCTCCTAAACCCTTTTCAAGTAGAATACAATGGAGTCATATCTACCCATTTAGGAGAAAGAGTCAAGTTTGAATTCTTAACTAAACCTGAGTTACATAATTTAAAAGCCTTACAAAAAAGCGCAGTTTCAAAAACAGTCAAAATAATTCAAAATAAAGATAAGCAACTGGGTTTTCTTAAAGAAGAAGTTAGGTTTAAAAGAATTGAATAACAACTTAGTGATAAGTCTTTATAGTCACAAATTCAGAAATTTGAAGAAAAGTTAAAATAAGAAGTCTGTTCTGATCTTCCTAATGCTTTTTGGCATAGGAAACAACATGTAGTCAGTTTGCCTTATGAAAAAGACTTTAATGAGAAAAATTTATCTACTAAAGCCATACCAATTCAAATGAGTCAAGAAATAATGGAATTCTGTAAAAAAAAAAAAAAATATCACCGAATTACTTCAAAAAGGAATAATCTATAAGAGCAAGTCACCTTGGTCTTGTCCAGCTTTCTATGACTAGAAAAATGCTGAATTAGAAAGAGGAGCCCCAAGATTAGTCATAAACTATAAACCTCTTAATACAGTTCTAGAATGGATTAGATATCCAATTCCTAATAAGAGAGACTTAATCAAAAGGTTAGACAAAGCAGTCATTTTTTCTAAGTTTGATATGAAGAGTGGATTTTGGCAAATCCAAATTCAAGAGTCAGATAGGTATAAAACTGCTTTTGTAACCCCATTTGGTCACTATGAGTGGAATGTCATACCTTTTGGTTTAAAAAATGCTCCTAGTGAATTCCATAATATAATGAATGAGATATTCAATCATTTCAGTCATTTCTCCATAGTTTATATTGATGATGTTCTTATTTTCTCCCAGTTAATAGAACAACATTCGAAACATCAGCATAAATTTCTTCAAATAGTTAAACAAAATGGTTTAGTTGTCTCACCAAAAAGATTAAGTTATTCCAAACCAGTATTCGGTTTCTTGGTTTTAATATTGTCAGTCACAAATCAGTCCAATTGATCGAGTCATTCAATTTGCTGATAAATTTCTAGATCAAATTCTTGATAAAAGCCAACTCCAAAGGTTCTTAGGCTCTCTAAATTATGTCTTTGATTTTTATCAGAATTTACGCAAGCAATGTAAACCTCTATTTGACAGGCTTCAAAGTAATCCTCCAACTTGGACCTCCACCAATATAGATATAGTCAAACAAATCAAAGTCCATGTCAGACAACTCCCACAATCAATGATTCCAGTCAAGACAGAGCAGACATCTCAAGTCATCCCCTATGCAGGTCATTCACCCATACAGATTAGTAACAGGTTTACCAGTCTTGGTTCCACAGTCAGCCAAATCCGCCCTAATTATCAGTCAGCCTTAATATCCAGTTATGATCCATTCCAAGTCATAACTCCGCCTACCGCTTCTCCCATCAGTCACACTAAGTCACTCTGAAGGATGCCCACATGCATCCTCACCACAGGATAAGATTTCTCCTCTTACATATGACTATTGTATACAAGCATGCAATATGATTCATGAATATTACATATGAATAACAGCTGTCCAGATTCGGCCACTTTGAAAAAGTTCCAATTTGGCAATCGCCAAATATTCTAATTCATTAACAACATCACTTTGCATGGCTAGAGACAAGCCATTGCTTCAAGCCAAAAGGAGAGCCACGTGCGTCATTGCCAAAAATAAAGACTCTTTCTCTCGCATGATATTATTTCAAGCATGCATGCAATCTTTGTTACAGATTCTATTTAACGTGGCTCAATGGGATGCCAACATGGGCAAGCTGCCATGTCGACCAAGAAGGATACCCACGTACTCCTTTCAAAAGCCCATATGAAGTATAAATAATGGCACCTAACTGCCAGACCACCAATGGATAGCGTCCATCTTGGTGTCTTCATCAAGTTTTGTTCAGCAAAAAAGCTTAAGAATGGCACATTATCACTCGGTGCCCCCATGCAAATAAGCATATAAAGACTTCCAGCATTTCTCATCTGCTGAAAACAGATGCCATCTCTCACCTCTCGCTAAACCTCTCAAGACACCCATGGTGTCGCACCAGCAAGGTGTCGCACCCAGCCACTAATTTTTATCAAGACACCAATGTCTTATTGCAAGCGCTGTGCAAAGAAAAAACAGGGGGCGCGAGGATGTCACCTTGCCAAAACCACCAAAACTTCCAGGGAGGCCCAAGATTTTCTTTTCAGTCACCCTTGCCGAAAGGCAAGGGGCTGTGCAGCAGAAAAGGCTCCAATTCAGAAGCAAGCTCACGGGTCCAGCAACCCAATCCGACTGGGCTATCGGTAGAGTTGAGAAAACGGAAAACAAGCCTCGTGAAGTGAAGGCCCAGCTCACGGGTCACTCACGGAAAGCTTGCCGAAGGCCAAGTCCCTTTTTACTCACCAAGCCCAGCCCAGCTTCACCAGCCTTGCCGAAGGCTTAGCTCCAGAAGACTTAGCTCCAATATCCTTCTCAAAAATTCCAACAACCGTCAGCTCCAATTCATGTCAGATATTAAACACAAACAAAATTTCTCACTGCACCCTTGACGAACGACAAGGGGTTGAACACAGCAAATGAAGGCCTCCAAAAATAAATACTTACCTCAAAAATCTTATCAAGGCACCCAGCTTCCTAGGGCCCAGGTACCCACTTACCAAATCTGCTCAGCAGCCCAGCTCTAACATGCAAGTCCAGCTCCGTGCGCTAACCAAATAGGTGACGTCTTCTTTTCCAACTCGGATCCTTGTCAAAGCTCTAGACCGGGCTCACAATTTAAACCCACCCCCACCCTTGCCGAACGGCAAGGACGGTGGAAAATTCAAATAGAGGCCACAACAAGAATTACTCAACCCACCCTTGCCGAACGGCAAGGGTTGAGCACGGGAAACGGAGGCCTCAAAGCGAACCTACCCCGTCACGGTTCCAGCTCCACTCTTGCCGATGCCTAGGTGACCGCTCCAAACCTCGAGCCCCTTCCAAAGCCTTGCTGGAAAACAACTCGCACCCTCACCCCTGCCGAACGGCAAGGGCCGTGGGAATTCGAAGGGAGGACAGTCACGGTCCCAGCTCCGATTCCCAGCTTTGCCAAAGCTGTGACCAGATATGCCTAGCCGAAACAAACTGCCGAACGAGCTTGCCCACGAAATATCCACTTGCCAAAGACACAGCAGGAGGTCTTTCAAAAATCCCAATGGGGTCGAGCTTCAGCTAAATAGGGGCAAAACCAAAAAAATCTTGCCGAATGTTCCTTGCTTCTCAAAACCTAGGGCCTCGCGGAAGGCCCAGCTTCAAAACCTTCATAAACTATTCACTATACTGCCTTGCTAATACTCATGTGGTCCAGACCCATCTCAGCCTTAGCCAAGGCCCCATGGACCCAGCTCCCTACCGAAAGCCCAACTAAGGCTAAGCCCGAAACCATGACCTAGCCTACTAGCCGAAGGACCACTCCAACAAAGGCCCCAGGAATTTCTTCTCCCTTTACCAAAAAAAAAAAAAAGGCGGGGGCCGCGGGAGGGAGAATGTCTTGGCCTCCTTGCCGGAGCATTGAAACTAAAGGAAAGCTCATGCCACATGGCCATTCAAAAAAATAAAAATAAAAATGCCAAACGACAAGGGCTTAAAACAAGAAATGGCTTACCCAATTCTCCACTTGCCAAAGCCTAGCTCCCGAAACACAAGGGCCCCGCTCGAAGGACTTGTCAAAAGTCTAGGTACATAGCTACCAACAGTCCTAGAGGCTCACATTGCTTTTATTATACCTTCCAAGTATTGACACAACTTCTAACTTGCCAACTTGGGAGACTAGGGAATGCCCTAGGCTCCCATCGAATCTGGAATGCTCGGTCATGATTACACAAAAACTCACAAGTTCCCAACCCGAAGTTACTTCTTGACCGCGAACTGGGACTACTATTTACACCATAATCAACCAAGCATATCCATTGAAACAATTAGCACCAAGGGCATGCCTTCTTCCATGCCAAGGAAGACACTCTTCAAGGTGCGGACACTTGCCAAGCTCCCACCGCCAAAGCTCACAAACGCCAAACCTAATATCCATGACACGTGTCACCACCGCTGCGACTTGCACAAAGTCCTACATCGAAAATCTACACAAACCTCCCACTTTCACTTCTCTATAAATAGGGCAGTATGCCTAGTAAAAGGGTAACTACTTTCTTACCTTTTTGTTACTCGCTAAAGTTGCTACTTTTAGCTGATTTAAGCATCGAAAAGCCTTCGGCCGGCACCACATCGGTGTCCGAAGCTTAACGACTGCTTCTCCTACTTTGTCTTTTGCAGGCTAGCCCTTATTGAAGGTCCACACATTCTCCATTGGTGAAGACAAACCCATTTTCTCTAAGTTGACCTCTCCGAAAAAGAGCATCAACAACTACAGTCAATATTCTCCGACAGTCATCATGCTCTAGCTAAAGCAATAGTAAAAGTGGATTCCCCGACAAAGTAAAAGCATCCAGTAAAAGCAAAAGTATTCTCTTGCCTCTACAGTAAGTAAAAGCATCCAATGTTGCTGACACTCTTTGATTCGGCTCTTTAAATAGAGTGTTTGGTTTCAATTGTAGGCAGAATGTAACTTAGAATGAAATTTTAGTTTTTCAGTTTCGAAGTTCTCTCAAAAACAACACTTTAAAAAACACTTGTAAGATATGAGTGCTATGCATAAATAAAATCTTCCAATCCAGATTTTTCTGTAAGTCAATGTTTTCAATTACGCATATTTTCATTTATTCTTTACTTTCATTCATGCAGTACGTACTTTCGCATATTTTATTTTCTATGTTTAATTACTATCAATAATGTGTCTCTCTGGTTCTAGACCCCTTATATATATATGCATGAGAAATGGAAGGACTAGTGTCTGCAGGATCAGAGGCTGCAGGATCATATGCCAAATTATCAGCACCTTGTACAGAATTAAGAGTAGCGAGAAGGTGTCACGAGGCGAGAAGTGGAACCCGAATAGAAGTAGACTGTGAGGGCATGGATAATGCCGGAGAAATAGATGCTGGAAGCCTCTTAAAAGGATGACAAGTTTCATCATGGATAACATGCCTAGATATCACCAATTTGCCTGTGAAAGGATTATAACAAATGACACCTTTATAACCTGGTGCATATCCAAGAAAAACACACTTGAGCTATGCGAGGTTGAAGCTTATGCTCAGTATAAGGTCTCAAATATGGATAAATTGCAGTGCCAAACACCTTAACATGTGTGATATCAGGAACCAAGCCAAAAAGTCTATAATAGGGAGACTGAAGATCCAAACCTTTACTAGGCATCCTATTAATCAAATACGCAGCATGAGCAATGGCATGAAACCAAAACTGACTAGGAAGATGAGCAGCAGTCAAAAGAGTAATAGAGGTTTCAATAAGATGTCTATTCTTCCTCTCAGCTAAACCATTTTGCTGAGGAGTGTATGGACAGGATAATTGATGTTCACATGCCCTTAGAAGCCAAATAATCAGAGAACAACCTACTAGTAAACTCCCCTCCCTCATCACTTTGCAAACACTTGACAGAAGCAGCAAACTGAGTAACAAGCATGGCATGAAACCTGAGAAAAGTAGCATAAACTTCTGATTTATTATAAAGTGGTTACAACCACATGTAGCCAGTACACTCATCAACAAAGATCACATAAAACCGAAAGCCATCAATAGATTTCATCCTAGAAGGACCCCACACATCACTATGGATTTTCTGAAATGGAATGGTAACTTTTACATGATCTGTAGGAAAAGGAAGTTTATGCATTTTGCCATGAAGACAATCAGAACACACGAAAAATTGAGAATCATCACAATAGGGAAGTTGAGCAGCTTTGAGCACATACGTCACCACTTCATTAGTTGGATGACCCAACCTGTGATGCCACAAGGAGGATTCAACTTGCTGACCAAGAAATGCAACTGACGGAGACACAGACCGCTGAGAATGTTGTATGGGAGGCGGTCAGCCGAAGATTGCGAGACACCGGTATTGGATAAAGCCCCTGGCTACTCTTGCCTTGGAGCAGAATTTTCTTGGTGAGCTTGTCCTGTATATAAAATCCATAAACATCAAAGATAATATTGTAATTGTTATCTTTACACAGTTTATGCACAGATAAGAGATTAGCCGTGAGATGTGGAACATGAAACACGGATGGAAGAGTTAAAAAAGAAAGCTTAGCAGTTCCTATATGACGGATTTGCAAACCTTCCTCATTGCCAACAGTCACATTCTTAGCAGAATCACAAGCAGCCACATTATTCAGATGATCGAGAGTAGAGACCATGTGATGTGTAGCACCATCGGCTATCTATACTTGATCAGGATTGTAGGTAGTCTGAGCAGTCATTGCAGTCAAGGATGAAGAACTCACAAGCAAAGAATTTAGGGTTTGAGAAGAATTTGGTGAAAATCGTGTAGAGAACAACAACAAAGAACAAGAATAGAGAGAGAAGAGGAGAAATCACGCAGCATAGAAGATAAAGAAGATCAGGATCTAGTCTTGGCTCTGATACCATGATAACAGTATAAGGAAGAAGAATTGAGACTGAAGGAAGAAGATGAGTATTGAAGAAGAACTCCGGGAAGAAGAGAGAATTTGCTTTCTTTGATTTTCAATCGTATTCACAATTACAGAGAGATGTTGCTTTTATATCAGATGTTTAGCTAATAACTAATGCTTAACATACTAACTAATTATAGCTGTGACATGTGAGCCACACGTGACAACACTAACAAACTCTTAGCTAACTATTACTGTTATCAAAACAAAACAGGCTTCCAGAGTGAGTATCAATGCTGGATTGGTTTGAAAGGCTATACTTGTTCAATAGAGCTAAATTTCGGATATGTTGTAGTTGACACCCATTGAAACAAGTTTCATGAAGAATTTTACTGCATCTGAGTACTGAAACATGCTAATCCAAAGCCAAGGAGTTGACCTACGAAAATGAGCAAAAACTAAATTTACATTCAATAATCCTTTCAGCTCATATTTCTTCCAACCAAGGTAAAACTTATAAAAACATAAAAAAGAAGTATAAATCTGTAAATTGTCAATAACTAACTCAAACATTGCGTGATAAATCATATATAAAAATAAACCAAACTATTTTACTTTGAAACTTTTAAGGTTTATGTGAATTTTCTGCTATATTTGAATTTTTTTTTTAATATAGAAACTGATATTTATGAAAGTATGGGTCAAATTTTGGCTTTTTTATTTTTTTTATTTTTAATATTTATAAATTATAAAAAGGTACAAATTTATTTGGATTTGATGTTCTCCTCCCGTTTAGTTTGCAGATATTAAGTATTTTTTTTATTAACAGAGAGGAAGATTCGAACTTAAAATATCTTTCAACATTGAGAAGAAGAATACAACTAGATTTGATATAGATAATTTTTCTTATAGTGTGAGTACTAAGAACGAAAATCGTTTGAACTGCAAAACTTAGAGTCTTTATAGAAAAACTGGAAAGACTGTGCTCCTCTTATACACAACACTTTCTAAAATGATGGAGTAAATTAAAAAGGCAAACAACTTTTTTACCATATCTAATTAACAAAGGAAATCAAGAATGAGTGCAACAAGATAAATCGCAAGATATCACTACTAGTGAAAATGAGATGAACCACATAACACTGCTGTGTTTCTGCTATATAAAATATATCCTAATTATACAATAATATGCCAACTATATAAAATAAGAAATTAAACCCCCTAACTAATTAAAGAAATGAATCTCCTTGATTAATTAGGATAGCTCATGTCAACACTCTTCCTCAAGTTGGTGCATATACCTCACCAATGCCTAACTTGGTAAGTGAGTCATAAAACGCTCTTCCACAGACAGCTTTTGTTAAGACATTCGGTAATTGATCTTATGATTTTACGAAGGTTAGACATATGATTTTGTTCTCAATTTTTTTCTTTGATGAAATGTCTATCCACCTTAACATGTTTGGTTCGATCACGTTGAATTTGATTATGAGCAATATCGATAACTGACTTGTTTCACAATATAACTCCATTGGCTTTTATAGTTTGAAACCCAATTCTATCAAGAGTCTTCTGATCTATAATAATTCACAGACTCTTTGAGCCATTCCTCTATATTCAGCTTCTGCACTAGACCTGGAAACCACATTAAGTGACAAGGTTACCTCCAACAAATGTAAAGTAATTCGATGTAGAGTGTTTATCTATAATAGAACTAGCCCAGTCAACATCTGTATATCCAATAACTTCAAGATTTCCATTCTTGGAGAACATTAGTCCCTTTCCAGGGGATGACTTTAAGTACCTTAAGATCCAATCAATTGCATTCCTATGAGAAACACTGGGAGAATGCATAAATTGATTAACCACACTTACAGTGTGTGCAATATCTGGTCTTATGTGTGCCAAATATATCAACCTTCCAACAAGGTGCTAGTATTGTTCCTTATTGGTAGGCACCCGATCCATGTCTTCACACAACTTGGGATTCATCTCAATGGGTGTGTCAGTAGGCTTGCATCGAAACATTCCTGTTTCAGTGAGTAGATCCATCACATACTTCCTTTGAGACAATATACTAGTTTTTGACCTTACTACTTCAATTCCGAGGAAGTATTTTAGAGCTCCTTCATCTCAAATTCCTGAAATAAATACTTTTGTAGCTTTTGTTGCTCTTCTGTGTCGTTCCTAGTTATGGCCATATCATCCACATAAATAATTAATGTAGTGATTTTTCCTCCTGTTAAGGCCCCAAAATCCAAGGATTAGGCCAAAGTTATTCCTAGCCCAACACGAATAAATTGATCGTGAAAGAAACATAAGAAAAATTGTGGGACGCGCCCATGTAATCAACTGCATTCTTATGAGAAACATTGGGAGAATGCATAAATTGACTAACCACACTTACAACATGTGCAATATCTGGTCTTATGTGTGCCAAATATATCAACCTTCCAACAAGGCGCTAGTATTGTTCCTTATTGGTAGACACACGATCCATGTCTTCACACAACTTGAGATTCATCTCAATGGGTGTGTCCGTAGGCTTGCATCGAAATATTCCTGTTTTAGTGAGTAGATCCATCACATACTTCCTTTGAGACAATATACTAGTTTTTGACCTTACTACTTCAATTCCGAGGAAGTATTTCAGATCTCCTAAGTCTTTCATCTCAAATTCCTGAGATAAATACTTTTGTAGCTTTTGTTGCTCTTCTGTGTCGTTCCCAGTTACGGCCATATCATCCACATAAATAATTAATGTAGTAATTTTTCCTCCTGTTAAGGCCCAAAAATCCAAGGATTAGGCCCAAGTTATTCCTAGCCCAACACGAATAAATTGATCGCGAAAGAAACATAAGAAAAATTGTGGGACGCGCCCATGTAAGCCATGGGCCGTGCGTCATGCCAAGCAAACATGCTCAAAAGAATCAAAATGCATCGGCTTTGTAAATGCACGCTCACCAACTCAATCCGATGCTATTTGGCCCGATCATAACTTCTTGTGGCATGATAAAATTCAAGCACAAGCAGGCTAAATAAACACGCAAGGCCATGTGGAAAACCACTATTTTAATACCCAGCTATGCTACCTGAGGCTTAAGTGGGCCCAACCCATGTAGTTAGCCGGGGCTTGCTGAGAAGATTGTGGTATGGAAGGGAACAAGCAATCATAGGGCCCATGGAGGTTGAGGAATGAAAAGTTTTAAGCTACTTGGGAGCATTAAAACGCAAGCCCGTTCTTCGAGCCCAAACACATGGGTTAGCATGAAAGAAGAGGAAAAATGATCCAATGCCTTAGGAGAATGCCTAGTAATCTGCTATGACACTTAGACAAGCCTACACCAATAAAATGCCTATAATTAAATAAGCTGTTTGCAGCAGCTTGACGAAAACCCATTAAGCACAGGAAATAACATGCTATGTCTCACGTGCTCACGAGCCCAGCCCAGTGACTTGTGAAAATCTGGCATCGTGCTTCATCTTTGTCAGAGTTCCAAGGTGGTCAACAAAGAGCCATGGCAGGGACCAAAGGAAATCCATGAACATAGGAAGAATACCCAGCGGACAAAAGACTCCACCCATCTCCCTTTCCTACTGTAAGCACCATTTTGAAAAATCAAGAAAGAAAGCAAGTGGCGCCTCACCCTCATGGGGAGGTCTAGCCACACAAAATCCTTGGAACCCCAAAGGGCTCCTTATCCAAGCGTATTGGATAGGAGAATTTCACCAAATTAGATCAAGTAGGAAGAAACAACGGAAAAGGGAGAGAAAAGTTAGATGAAATTAGGATTTTTTAGCCTATAAAAGGGAGCTTCTCCTACCCAGCAAAATCATCATCCAGAGCCTGACCAAGCTTTGTCAAGCGACTGGAGTTTACTCAAGCCACCCAATCTACTTCTCTCGTTGTTTTCTTCTTTTCCTAAGATAGAAATCCTCCTAATTTTTCTTCTACCCCATTTTAATTCTGCAAGGAACTCATGCTTTCTTTCTCTCAAATTGCTAAACTTGTGAAAGCTTAGCTCCCATGCCACAAGCTCCTCAAGCCAAGCCATTCATCGATTTGTTGTGTTTGTTTGGTTATTAGTGAAAAGAATCTGAAAGCGGTTTTTCTAAAGTTTTAGCAAACTTTTCAAAAAACTTTTTGGGAGCTTGGTTCTTGAACTCAAACAGGGAATTTTGTTTGTTTTCTTCTCACAGCAGCCCAAGCCCATTCGTCATTCTTTGGAACAAAAAGACCCCTACACCTCCATCACACTTCAAGAACAGGGTATGATCTGAATTACTTTGAGTGTATCCAAAATTCTTCATGGACTTAATAAATCTGCCAAACCTTACCATGAGAGATTGTTTTAACCCATATAATGATTTTTTGAGCTCGCAAACGTGATTTTTCTTGTCAAGGGCTATATTACATCATGGTGATACATCTTCGTCCAAATCTCCATATAAGAAGGCATTTTTAACATCAAGCTGATATATAAAGGTATCTATGTCCTTTACGCTTTCTGAAATCAAATCATCATGATATATTTCATTAGCGTTATCAGTTTTAGAGGGAGATGTTACCTGAATGACTTCCTTAGAAGGTGATTAGTGTAGTACTAGAGCTGAAGGCGGGTTTGGTGCGGGCAAAAGCTCAGAAAATAGTTCAACTTCCTCCTCTAGATTTTGGTAGCATGGAGTCGATTGGTCGTTTTTGTCACATCCTGAGATCGACTCCACTGTAACACGATATTGTCCGCTTTAGGCCCCCTCTCTGCCCTCACGGCTTTGTTTCGGGAATTCACGAGCAACTTCCAAATGGGTCACCCATCCCGGGATTGCTCCGCCTCAAGTCGTTTAACTTCGGAGTTCTCATGACTCCGAAGCTAGTGAGCTCCCAAAAGGCCTCATGTTAGATGGAGGTGGATATGTACATATATGGCACATCACTCCATCTCCGTTGGTCGATGTTAGATGTTACAATCCACCCCCCTTAGGGGCCCGACGTCCTCGTTGGCACACTTGCACCACACATTAGAGTGGCTTTGATACCAAATTGTCACATCTCGGGATCGGCTCCACCGTAACATGATATTGTTTGCTTTGGGCCCTTCTCTCTGCCCTTAAGGTTTTGTTTCTGGGAACTCATGAGCAACTTCCCAGTGGGTCACCTATCTTGGGATTGCTCCAGCACCAACTCGCTTAAGTTGAGTTCCCATGACTTCGAGCCAGTGAGCTCCCAAAAGGCCTCGTGCTAGATGGAGGCGGGCATGTACATATAAGACACATCACCCCCTCTCCTTTGGTCAATGTGGGATGTTACAATTTTCCACTGGCGACATAGGCTCAATGTTCGACAAAAGAGGATAAAATGACCAATCGTTTGGACATAGTGGCTCCGCCTGTGAAGGAATAAAGGGGGACGACCGGTCGCTTTGATGTTGAATTTCTTATGTTGTGAAAAAGTCCAAAAAAGTTGGCGTGTTTGGCTGTAGATTCTCCTTTTGTGCTTTTGAAAAATATCTATTGTATTTTCAGAATACTACATCTATGGTATATACCTTCTGACTTAGAGGGTGATAACATCGATGGCCTTTCGATGAGGGGCATAGCTAATGAAAACACACTTTTGCGAGGATCCAATTTGTTGTGTTTGTGATCATATAAGTGTACGAATACAACACGGCCGAAAATCCGTGGTTCAAGGTTTAAGGCGGTAGGTATTTGGAGATGATGGTGAAGTGTTTGAAGAGGAATTTGGAAATTCAAGATACTGGAGGAACCTATTTATAAGTTAAGCTGCAGAGAGGACGCCCTCACCCAAAAAAGGGCGAGGCATGTTGGCACCAAATAAAAATGCACCAACGACTCCCAATAAATGTCTGTTTTGTCGCTTAGCCACCCCATTTTGTTTGGGAGTATATGGATAAGAGTGTTGATGTATGATTTCATGATCCTATAAGAATTGTTTGAGATCATGATTAAGAAATTCTCTGCTATTGTCAGAAGAAGAACACTTGTATTCGGACATGAAATTGAGTCGCTACCATTTTATGGAATTATCGAAACGTTAAACTGACTCCCCTTTGGTTTGTAGAAGGAAAACATAGGTCATTTGGATGCAGTCATCAATGAAAGTGACAAACCATCAAGCTCTAGCCTGAGTAGCGATTTGAGCATGGCCCCAAACATTAGAATGGATAAGGGAAAACAGAACCAAACTTTTATTTGTACTTGAGGGGAACGAACACAATGACTCTTATCCAATTCACACGTATCACACTAGAAGCTGGAAACATCAAAGGTGAAAAATAATGATGGAAAAAACTTCTTCAGATAACCAAACGAGGCATGCCTAAGACGTTTATGCCATAACTAAACTTTGTCTCTCTGCCTCTCAGAACTAGCTCCACTGGTTGTGAAAGTTTGACTAACCTTGGTCTCACTATTCGGTGCCCAATCCAAATAGTAGAGTTTGCCCCGCCTAGTACCACAACCAATCATTTTCCCCGTGAGGATGTCCTGAAAAACACAATGATTCAGCCAAAATGTTATAGTACACCCCAAAGTAGTAGTAAGTTGTGCAATAGACAACAAGTTATGTTCTAATGAGGGAACAAGCAATATAGAATCCTGATGTACAGAGTTAGATAGAGAGATAAAGAGCCCTCCCCAACCAAATGGGAGGGGGTACTATTAGCATTAGACACTACCAACGGAGTGGTTGATTTGCGACTTAGATGTTGGTTAGGATCAAATGCCATGTGATCCATAGCACCCGGGTCAATAATCCATGTTGGCTTTGGAGAAGATGTATGAAAAGTGAAACCTTTGGTGGTGGCGATGAAACGCAGTCCATAGGTGATTGGTGGGAGTGAGCATGTACGTGAGTCTGTAAGGAAGAAGTGAATCGTAGGGGGTTCTGACATCCCAACGGAAGTAAGATTTGATATGAGTGTGTTTTTGTGGTTAAGGAGCTGATTTGAGAATTTGATTTGAGGAATTTGATGTGTGAATTTGATTTAGGAATTTGATTTGAGAGGTGTGTGTTTAAGGAGTTTGATAAGAGGATTTGATTTTAGAGGTGTAAGATTTGGATTTGAAGAATTTGATTCAGGTTTTGGGTTTGAATTTTAGGGTTTAGAGACAACCTTGGATCAATTGCTCTGATACCATGCTAAAATATGAATATGGTTTGAATACTATAGGTTTAATGTATTCTTCTCTATAAAGAGGTATATATAGGAAATAGATAGAGTAAACAATTGTGAGAATATCTCCTAATTATACAAGAATATATCAATTATATAAAATGAGAAAGTACATCCTTGATTAATTAGGATAGCTCACTTCAACAATTTCCTCCCCCTTCCCCTCCCCCCCCTCCTCCTCACCCATTCTTTGTGTTTTTGTTGTTCTTTGAGTCTCCTCTCGGGCATTTAGTGTCCCCATTTTTGGTTGAGAAGCGGGTGGCGTGTTGAGCTTACCTTGCTTGTTTAGGAGGCTTTATGCCTCCTATCTGATTAGATCCCTCATATCTCCACCATTCTATTCCTCTCGGAGTTATCCTTTGGTCTTCGTCTTTTATTTGCTAATCTAATTGTCTACAATTTGGTGAAGTTGCGATTTCTTGAGTTGTTGATGGTCAACACCTTCGATCCGGCTTCACCACATGGATACAACTGTTAGAATTTGGTATTTTGTTTGCTGGTTTTAGTGCACGATTCACGAAACCAATAGAACCAGATATATGCAGCGTATGCAGGAGGAAAACTTCGAGAGAATGAGAAGGCTTTTGTCTATATATCTTATATTGCATCAGAGCCAAAAAAACACAATATAAGCATGACACAAGCTGCCAAAAACAAATCCTAAAAACTAGGATACAAGGACTCATCTCCAGCCATTCAAGGTCATTGGAGGCTACGATTCTTACACCTAGGATAGAAATTATTCTGACATAAAGGACTAAGACAGCTAAGAATGACAGCTGTAGAGTTTCCCAAAATAGTAGGAAAACTAGCCGTTGGTAATAACCTATAACGGCTACTACTATAAACGGAAAGTTCTTTAGCTCCTTTGATTTCTTCATCCTCTTCACTATCAATCTGCAGGATTAACATATGCAAAGCTTGATTCAAAACTAGTATGCAGCTTAACTCTCAACAGCCTCTCCTAAGTTGCTTACTGGTTTAACTCCAAGCTTCAACCTCAAATAATTGAATGGATCTTTGGCGACTTTTGTAAAAATATACATCACTGTTCTTCTATTCTACTGCTTTATACTGCGAATTTTATATCAATCACCTTCTTGTAAAGCTTCCCTTATGAAATGATACCTTCGGTTTATGTGCCTTATTTTTGATGGAAAACAGGATTTTTGACAATTGATATTGCTGACATGTTGTCACAAAACAATGGTGTTGCATCAGGTTGCATTCACCAAAATCATCAACACAAACCTTAGCGAGATAGCGGTGTTGCCTCATTTTAAGCGTATTAAGCTTCTCTGATTGACAATGCAAGCTGTGTTTTGTATGAAGCCCATGAAAGACTCCACTACCAAAGCGAATGCATATCGGATGTGCTTCTCATCATCTTCATTGCCCATTGTCAGTCACAAGCCAGCGAGCGACATTATTATCCCTTGTAAATTCAATGCCATAGTGAGTGCCGAATGATATGTAAGAACCCTTTTGCAATTCCATGTGCTTCTTTGTGGGGTGTGCATGAATCTTGATAACGTGCTGCAAACATTATATCGAGGCTGGTTGCGATCAGATACAATAAGCCAACAATTTTCTAAACAAACCTTCATCAGTAAATCACTTCCATCAACTTTCTTTAATCTTTCACGGTGGGTAGAGGAATTATTCTTCTTACAATCCTGGACCAAATTCTAGCAAGGACTTTGCATACTTGATGATAATGCATTTTTGTTGAACTCCCATTCAGATGATGAGGGAGTCACAGATTTCACACTTTGCATGTCCTTACTCAACGACAACATTACTAGAGCAACTATATCATCAACACATATAGAGACAATGATCAATTTTCCTTCTGGATTCATATACTTTGTTGTTATAATTGACTAGTTAGATAGGTGTCTATTTCACATGCGAGCTTTGGGAGCACGCTTCAAACCATAGAGGGTCTTCTTTAATTTATAGACCTTATGACTTGCTGTTTTCCCTTCAAACCCCTCTGGTTGCTCAGTATAAACCTCCTCCTCAAGTACTCCATTCAAGAAGGCTGACTTAACATCTAATTGAAACAACTTCCAACCCTTTTGTGCTGCAAGTGCAATCAAAGTTCTGATTGTATCTAACCTTGCCGGGGCAAAGGTTTCATTATAATCAATACAGGTTTTTGGCATACCCTTTAGCCTAGCCTAGCCTTGTGTTTTGACTTTCCCATCAAGATTCAGCTTGGTTTTGAACACCCATTTGACTCCTAGACTGGTTTATCTATAGGCCTTTCCACTAGCTCCCAAGTTCCATTCTTTTCAATAGTTTCTATCTTAGCATCCATTGCTTCCTTCCATGCTTTGTCTTCAACAGCTTCATAGTAAGTTTCAGGTTCAATGATGGTCATGTGACATCTTGCATAAATGTCCTCCAAACTTCTCAGCTTCACTGGTGTATTGCTTGGAGTTGACCCTTGCTGGTTGCATTGCCATTTCTCTCAGAGACATGTTCATCATCTGAGATTAATTGATTCAGATTTGGTGAATCAATCTGTGAGTTTCATGAGAGGCTGCTTCTGTTTTAGCTATCTCAGAATTTCCATTTTCAAAGATGAGAGGCACAGAGACAGTTTCATCTTGCTTGCTTTCCCAATTCCAGGATTTGTTCTCATCAAAAAAAACACTTCTAGAGAGTATAATCTTCTCAGTTTGAAGATTATAGACCCTGTAACCCTTCTCACAGCTGCCATAACCCATAAAAATTCCTTTGCTTGCTTTGTCATCAAACTTCTGTCTAAGGTTTGATGGAATGTATTTAACATATACTTCAAACACTCTTAGGTGTTTTGCACAGTTTCCTTCTGTAGAAGCTTCAAATGGAGTTTATGCAGCCAGTGAAGTATAGCACATTTTGCGGATACAATGTTACCAACTACTTACTAAAACTTTCTGAGATTTTCTTCAGTCATCATTGATCTTGCCATTTCACAGATGGTTCTGTTTCTTCTCTCAGCAACCCCATTTTGCTGAGGTGAGTAGGCAATAGTCAGTTGCCTCTCCATGCCAAGATCACTGCAAAACTCAAGGAATTCATGTGAAGTGTACTCTCCACCTCTGTCACTTCTTAGTTTCTTTAAGTTGAATCCACTTTGTAGCTCAACAAATGCTTTGAACTTTTTGAACACACTTATCACACTTGACTTGTTTCTGAGAAAATATACCCAACACATTCTTGAATAGTCATCAATGAATGTGATGAAGTATCTATTTCCTCCAATGGACTCATTTTGCATTGGACCACATACATCCGTGTGTATCAACTCAAGTGGATGCTTAGCTCTCCAAGACTTCTCATTTTCAAATGGTTCTCTGTGGCTTTTACCATACACACAGCCTTCACATACTCCTTCTTTTTCTGAGAAATCAGGTAAGCCTAGCACCATTTGTGTTTGCTGCATTTTTTTCATGCTTGCAAAGTTCAAATGCCCCAATCTCCTATGCCAAACCCATGGATCTACTTGTACTGCTGCTTTCATTCCCATTGAGCAGATAGATTCCATAGACAATGGAAAGCATCTATTTCCAGCCATTGCTACTTTGGCAACAACATTATCAAGGCTGCTATCATCACATATTAATGCATAGTTTCCTCCAAATAGAATGTAGTACCCATGCTCCATCATTTGTCCTACACTCAACAAATTCTCATCCAGACCAGGGACTAACAGCACCTTATTTATATATCTTCTCCCTTTTCTTGTCTCAACTACTAGTGTCCCTTTTCCTGTGGCTTGAACAAGGTCACCAGTGCCCATTTTCACTTTGCAGGTCACTGACCTATCAAGATTGATCAACAAGGACTCTTGAGAGGTCATGTGATTGCTGCAAGCACTGTCGACAAACCACACAGACTTGCTTGATGCAATTGAGCTTGCATGACAAGCATAGAACATTGTTCCTGTGGTTACTTCTTCCTCTTTTGCACAGTTTGCAACTTGTTTACCACTTTCACAGTCCTTAGTTAAATGACCAAATCGACTGCACTTTCCACACTTGGGTTTTCCCTTATATCTGCATATACCAAAATGGTATTTCTGACACACTTGGCACTGTGGTTTCACACCACCTTGACTACTACTCCCTTGCTTGTTTTGTGAATTGAAGCTGCTGTTCCAATTCCCTCCAGAGCCATTATTGTTGTTAAAATTTCCACCTTGAGACCAATTTGAGCCTTTTTTGTTTTGTCCTTGCCATTTTTGATTTTGCTTTCCCTGAGAACTTTTGTTAGCTCCAGAAGCTTGATCATTTCCAACTCTGAGACTGCTAAAAGCTTTCTCAGTTCCTGCCAATTTGTCCCTTTCATCATGCAAATCCTCTCTCTTATCATAAACCTTGACAGATGCAAGAATTTCTTCAACTCTAATAGTGTCAAGATCTCTGGTTTCTTCAATGATTGACACTATGGACTTGTACCTCCTACTTAGACTCATCAACAATTTTTGGACAATCCTTTTCTCTGTTACATCTTCTCCTAGAGATTTCAGGTTGTTTACAGTTTCAAAAAATCGAGCCAAGTAGTCATCCAAAGATTCAACATCATTCATTCTCAAATATTCAAAATCAGGCTCTAATAGCTTGTAATTTCACAGCTCTTACCTTTTTATCTCCTCTGAACTCTCTTCTTAGAATTTCCCAAGCACCTTTTTGCAGTCTTCTCATTTCTGATGCGAGGAAAGAGTTCATCTGTCAGTGCTCCTTGAATAAGACTCAAAGCCTTGGCATTTTTGATCTTATCTTCTCTGGAGATAGTAGGTGCTTCCACTGGGATTTGCTCAGCCTCACTCTCTTCATCTCCAGTGCCTTCAGAGCCTGCTTCCTGCTCAATAATCGGCTGTGGTTGTATTCCAATCTCCACTGCATCCCATAAATCATATGCTATGAGGATAGTCTCCATTTTTACTGACCAAAAATCATAGTTTGAGCCGTTGAACTGTGGAGTTCGTAAATCTCCACCTGCAGAACTTGAACCCACCATTTTGATGTGAGTCTCAGTGAACCACACAATAAAAGAGCAACCTTTATCCCTTATAGAGATTTCAGGAAAACCCCCTTTCTCACAGCTCACGCCCCTTCTCTGAAATCAGACCAGAAGCTCTGATACCATGTTAGAATTTGGTATTTTGTTTGCTGGTTTTAGTGCCTGATTCACAGAAACCAATAGAACCAGTATATGCAACGTATGCAGAGGAGAGAAAACTCAGAGAGAATGAGAATGCTTTTTGTCTGTATTTCTTATATTGCATCAGAGCCAAAAAAACACAATATAAGCATGACACAAGCTGCCAAAAACAAATCCTAAAAACTAGGATACAAGGACTCATCTCCAGCCATTCAAGGTCATTGGAGGCTACGATTCTTACACCTAGGATAGAAATTGTTACAGCATAAAGGACTAAGACAGCTAAGAATGAACAGCTGTAGAGTTTCCCAAAATAGTAGGAAAACTAGCCGTTGGTAATAACCTATAACGGCTACTACTATAAATGGAAAGTTCTTCAGCTCCTTTGATTTCTTCATCCTCTTCACTATCAATCTGCAGAATTAACATCTGCAGCTTGATTCAAAACTAGTATGCAGCTTAACTCTCAACAACAACAGCCAACCCAAAACGCAATCTATCGCGTGCCCCTTGGAAGGTGTGTAGAGCCGCGGCAACGCTCCGGCTGGGGTCTGCACCACCTCCTTCCTGCTCCTTGGTTCTTATTCTTGTGCCTTTGGACTGCTTTAAGAGTTACTGGTTTTTGTGGTAGATCTGTGGTGTGGTTCTATTTTTTCTGTAACTTTTTTGGTTTCAATTTGTTGTTGTGCGGTGCTTTATTGCATTTAGGTGTGAAATTTTCTTTGGTTTATCTGTTGATATCTCCATCTGGGACAATCTCGTTGTTCTTGTTCATGTAATGTCACAGATTAGTTTGTTTCCTTTGAGCTTCCTTACTCGGTTGCTCTGGCTTTTGTATGTCCTAGCCTTCCCATGTGTTTCTATCGAAGATTTGATCTTCCTGACCAAAAAAAGAAGAAGATTGAACCACATAACGCAAATTTTTAATTAAAATTTTCTATTTCCATACTTTCTCCACTTATTTTTCTTACAACACACACCTTTAGGGGTACAGGAACCTTAATCTAGGTATAGAGCTCCAGTTTAGATAACCTGGGTGTTGGAATGGCGACTAATGGAGTCATTTTCCTTGTCACAACCCCAAACCTCTCTGAAAGATCAAGATTTGTTCCATAGGGCAACCTCCACTCAAACGAATGCAAGAACAAGCCAGCACATAAATTAGCGTCCTCTCTGCCAAGGGCAGCCCTGCACATATTCTTCTGCCAGACCCAAATGGAAGATACTCAAACCTATTGCCCTTGTAATCAAACTTGCTTTGGTCGTTTAGGAATCTCTTGGGCCTAAATTCCAGGGACTGTCCCAGACACTTGGGTCTCTTTGATTGGCCCAGATGTTCAGATAAACACTTGAACCATTGGGTATGTTGTAGCCTCCAACGGTGGTAGATTGAGTCGGCAAACGTGGAACTAGCAGGGGCAGCGCTGGGTGCAATCTGAAGGTCTCCTTGATGACAGCATCTAAGTAATGTAATTTGGGCAAATGAAACTCTTCAACCAAGGTGTTCAACCCCACAATCTCTGTTAGTTCTTCTTGAACTTTTCTCAATTCATCTGGATTTTGCATCAGTTCAGTCATCACCCATTCCACTGTTGTTGTGGTGGTGTCAGTTCCTCCCACCATAACGTCCTATATATTAAACAATTTAGAGCAACTCAATATATAGGAGTGCACATATACATTATGTAGCCAATACTAGATAATCAAACTTTTTTTTATTAACCAGGGAACAGGATGCGAATTTCACACCTCTTCTTATTTTGGAAATCACTAATTGGTTAGTCACTCTGAAAAAGTTTGATCTTGTTGAATGTATATATAATTCAAATTTACAGTCAAACAATATAACGTACTTTAATAGTGTATATCAAATTTACAGTCTCACAATATAAGATGCTTTAAGTAGATTGAATGTATATAGTTCCTAGCTTGACAAGATAAGTTAAAATAAGGTCTGGTCTTATATAGGCCCCTATGTCTCCTTTGATAATAGAGGCCCATACAACAACTGTTTTTTTAACTGAAATAGTAATAATCGACACAATTTTGAAATAACTCAAATTCAAACTGAAATGCCCTGTAAAATATAAAAGGTCATAATACTCCTACATATTTACATTGCTTGCCATTAGACTTCAAATAACTCCTTCATTTCTAATTAATACTTCCTGATTTATAGCATATCAATTACTCCTTTTTTTTTATTGGGCATTCCCTCTAATCCTGAAAATTTATAATAAAAAATCCTTAAAATTTCTACTAATAAAAAATCCCTCAAATTTCAACCAAAAAAGTACAATAAATCAGATCTTACACTTGTTGAGTTAGATCCTAGTCATTGAGTTTTATTTATTAAAAAAAAAAGGGTTTTATTCAGAGGAAAATAAAGAAATGAGTTGTAGGTGAGAAAAAATGAATTTGAAGGGATTTAACTAAATATACTATTAAAATAACATTTTTGTAAACCTGGAAGCACGAACTGAGTTATGGATCTTCTCTACCAAAAGAAGAAAAAGAAATGGATCTTGTCTCCACCAAAAAAAGAAAAAAATCTATGGATCTTGTACACGTACCGTGAGCAAGGCCAAGAGTTCTTGCATTGTAAGCGGTGTTGCACTATCTTTATTATGCTCCAAGAGGAACTGCAACAAGTCCTTCCTTCCATGTTTTTGTTCAAGCCCCTCATTTTCGGCTGGAGGCATACTCATCTGGATTTCGATGGCAGAAGTGAAGATCTTTTCAGTGACAGAAATAGCCTTCTGTTGTTGCCTCCTAATCCCTTGTATATCAAACCTGGCAAGCACAGGAAAAAAGTCTGAAACGTTCGGCTTTGCAAGCAACCCCATAATTTCTGTCACCACCTTCCGAAACTCAATCCCAATATCAGTTGCTCCCTTCTCTTCCTGCAGCGTCCCTCCCCATATCATGCGCTTGAGTGTGTTGATGCTGGTCAAAAATGCCACCTCCCCCAAATCAACTGCGCTGCCAGCTTTGCCATGAATATAATTCAGAGACTTGTGAACCTCTTCTTTCCTCAGAGCATAGCAAGCATCAATGTTGGCATTGCTCAGCATGTGGCTCACGAACACCTTGCGCAACCGCCTCCAATCCGGCCCATACGTTCCAAACGCTATGTCGATGCCACCGTATGATGCAACCTGTGCAGCAACAGTAGCATCACGGTTGGAAAATATGGTGTCGTGGTCACGAACCACTTGTTTGACAAGAGTTGGTGATGTGATCACAAAGCATAGTTTGCTACCAAGTTTTAGCTTGTAAATAGGGCCGTAGGTTTTTGCCAACTTTGTGAAGTCGTGGTGAAGGTTGGGGCCTAGAAAGGGAAGGTACCCTAGCAGGGGAACGCCACAAGGGCCTGGTGGCATTGGAGGGTTGGTTTCCTTGACTTTTTCCAAGGCAACAGGAACCAGAAGAGAGTAAACAGTAGGGCTAAATGGGTGAGAAAGATGAAGACTGCTTCATCTTTCTCAATGCTAGCAACAACATCCCAAAATGGTGACCACATTGTCTTCAACATTTTAATTGGTTTTTTCTAAATGAAAGGTCCCAACACACACACACACACATATAGGAACTTTTTGTTTTTATTTTCAACTCCACCGGATAAAATAATGGTTAAAAATTTCAGATAAGTGCTGTATATCAGACAGAAATGGTTTTAATGATTCAGATAAGACTTTCTAGGAAAAGATGAATAATAATCACAAGTGCCAAATAGTTATGGTCAATATCTGAAAGTTTGGTGGAGGTTAGCTAGATCGGCTACATAAATATTTCTGGCATTATTTGTATATTTTTATTTATTTATTTATTAAAATTAGGACCATTATTCGATTTATGGCGGTGTGTTGATTCTTTGAACTGCAGATAAATCTGTTTCTTTATAGCGAGGCCACATTTACGATTGCCACGTGCCTATAGCAGCCCAACTGACAAGATCGATATGAAATGATATGCCTACATAATCTGAATATTCTTAACATCAACAAATTCGAGTGTTTTATCTTGACTTTTGTGCCTAGTTCCGGATATACATGTGCTCATTTATCATTGGGATCAATAATTCTTTGGTATGTGTAGAAGCTCATAGGCCTTGAGGCTTTCCATTACCAATGCTATACATGAATTTTCGAGAGAGGAAATAAAATTTGAATTAGTTCTCGATGTTAGACGGTCAAGTTGCTAATCTTAATTATTGATCAAGTTCATATAAACCGTAGTTTAAGTACAACTTCAATCATCAAAAGGATTAACATCTTTAAATATTGTAGGCTACTCATAGAGTGCTGGCTCCGATAGCCTTGGAGTTGGGATGAGAACCAGAGGTATCTTCCTCTTCATCACAATCCCAAACTTCTCTGAAAGATCCAGCTCATCCCCCTGTGGCAATTTCCAGTCAAAGGAATGCAAGAGTGTAGCAAGTGTATACACCATCATCCTCTCAGCCATTGCTGTCCCAACACATATTCTTCTGCCTGACCCGAATGGTAAATAGTTGAAGTCACGTCCACTATAGTCCCATTTGCCATGCAAGAACCTGTCTGGATCAAAATCCAATGGGTTTTCCCAGTTAGAAGGGTCCCTATGAATAGCCCATGCATTAACAAGAACCCTAGAACCCTTTGGAATGGTGTAGCCTCCCAATGTGCATGTTTCACTTGGGCAGTGAGGGATTAAAAGTGGCAGGACTGGGTGCAGGCGTAGAGTTTCTTTCACTACAGCTTGTAAGTATGGTAATTTGGAAATATGAGTTTCTTGTACAATGTTGCCTTTGCCAACTACATCGTCCAATTCTTGCTTGGCTTTTCCCATCACCACTGGTTTGTTCATGGTTTCAGCAAATGCAAACTCAGCTGTGTTGGAGGATGTGTCAGTCCCACCAAGCATCATATCCTGCCCTCAATCATATTGTTAAACATCATGTTAATGTGATAGTTTGTTTACAATTCACATGAAACAAGAGAAAGATATATATGCTTACACTCCACAAGGCACATTATTATTTTGCTAATCTTTTTGGTACCCTAAGATTTCAGGAGATTGTGAATTGAACTCAATGATCACATTAATTTGTCTAAAATTTGGTACCGTAAGATTCTCTTATCCTAAAATTTGTTATGGACACATCCTAATTCTAGTACCCTAAAATTTGTTATGGACACTCAATTACTCATTGTACCATTATTGTGTTTTTAAACTATACCTTCCCCCCATTGTTGTCGCACTTAAAGGAAGCTTGGATTTATTATAAAAGTTGCTCACTACACCAAGTCATTTTCAAAATATTCCAACTATAATCCTTAAAAATTATATTTTATTTCTTTGATACTTCAAAGGAAAAACTAATAATTATCCCAAAATAATGTTTTCAAATCCCAATTGAATACCCCCTAAAACTACTACAAATCAAAGCCAAAAAAAAAAATGACAACATAATATTTTTCTCAAAAAGTTAAGTTAATCTGGATGAGAAATTGGGAAAACTAACAATCATAAGTTTGGGCGAGTATGCTGCCAATCATTTTTTACCTCTTATCATAGTGTGTGGTTCTGGAGGAGCATGCATGCAAAAAGGAAGTTTGAGCTTGATGCAAATGGCCAAAATATCTTATGCTTTATATGATTATCAATCAAATAAAAAGTTATTTTATGTATCAATCCTTATATCTCCTTCCACATGAGAAATTATAGAATAGTACCGTATCACCACGTCAGCTTATAATACTCCTAATTAAAATTTTCCATGTATCAATTTTAAAAACAATTAAAACTTTATTTTATAGTTGGACATAAAACCCAACTATAACCCTTTGATATTAAATGGAGGCCTCCTACGGGTAATTGTTTCAAGTTGAACGTGGATGGGGCCACTGACATGGAGACGGGAGCTAGGGGAGCTGGTGCCATCGTCCGTGACTCTCATGGAAATCTGGTTGGGGCTCTAGCTATGCGGGCACCAAGTCGGATCTCTGTACTAGCAACAGAGGTGTATGCTCTTAAAGTTGGAATCTCTTTTGCGTTGGATGTGTCTCTACCGCCTCTGGAGATTGAATCTGATTCCTTGCAGGCAGTTTCTATGGTCAACAGTGAGGAGGAATGCCTTAACTGCTGAGGAAGTCAGGTGGATGGGTCACGGCGTATACAGTCGGTCAGCGTCTCGCTGTTCGACATGTTCCTGCGTAAGCGAACAAGGCTGCCCATCGCATTGCCGCTGATCTCGCGATCAAAGTCGCTCTGGTTGGATGTGGGTCCTTTGTGGCTTATGGATGCTGTTTATGATGATTGGCACGAGCCTACTGTCGTTTGATTTAATATCTTCATGTGTAGTCGGGCATATGTGGCACTCTTTTTCCTCCCCTGAAGTTTTTCCCATCGGGTTTTCTTTAGGGAGGTTTTAATGAGGCCATACTACCCATGCCGACATTCCTTTGTCATGTTGATTAATTGAATGAAGTCTTTCCTTTCAAAAAAAAAAAAGATATGTTGCATGTGCTTCCATGGGTTCCAGAGACCTTTCAGTTGTGTGTGAGAGAGAGAGAGAGAGAGAGAGAGAGAGAGAGAGAGAGCATGGTAAGGGGTTGGGTCGGGTGTAGGGCTGGAATCAGGGGATTCCAATTCCATTCCAAAAAAAAAAATTCGGAATGAAAATTCTTTTCCAATTCCATTTCAAAAAATTGAATTTCATCCATTCCAATTCAGGCTTCAGATTTTGGAATTATAGGAAAATTTCGGAACTCACATATTTTGGAATATTTTTGGAAAGTTTTGAAAACTCATTGAAAATTTTAAACATGCCTGATGATTCATTATGTTAAAATTTTCCCAAAATTGAAAAATCATACGGAAAAACTCAAAAAACTATTATATAATATCACTTATATGTTGTTATCCATTACGAAATAGTTCATCTAGGTCTATTTGATCATCAAGTCATATAAATTCAATATCTAGTAGTTCACATACCATGAGCAGAGCTTTGAGGTGAGTCATGGTTAGAGGCGTCTTGGAATCTCCTCCCTCCTCTTTCAATTTCAACAAAAAAGTCAAAAAACCTTGACTCTCTTTCGCGCCTTCCTCCTCCATCTTCAGCCGTCGATCAATCATCTGCTCAAATATCCCATCAAACCTCCGGACCAGCCCCTCCATCTGCTTCTTTATACCCTGCAAATCGAACTGACCCAAACCCGGAAAAAAATCCGAAACATTTGGCCGACCTATGAGCCCTGTTATCTCCGACACCACTTTCCGAAACTCCGCCCCAGGCCCGGCCCTCTCTTCCCGTCCTCCGCCGCGATGCAGCCGCCACATATCATGTTAGAGATGACGTTAAGCGACGTCAGGAAGATCTGCTCGCCCACGTTTACGGGCGACCCGGCCCGACCGTACAAGTACCTGACCGTCTTTCGGACCTGGTTTTGGCGGATCGATTGGAACCAGTCCAGCGCGGCGCCGCCGAGCATCTTCAGGATGGAGACCTTTCTCAGCATCCGCCACTCCGGCCTGTGCGGGGTCCACACGACGTCGGCCCCTCCGTAGAAGGCGATCCGGGCAGCTACGGGGACGTCACGGTTGGCGAAGGTAACGTCACGGTCTTTGAGGACCTCGCGGGCGGAGGAAGGGGGGAGTTGATGAC
This sequence comes from Prunus mume, assembly GCF_029339155.1. Classification (NCBI taxonomy): domain Eukaryota; kingdom Viridiplantae; phylum Streptophyta; class Magnoliopsida; order Rosales; family Rosaceae; genus Prunus; species Prunus mume. The sequence continues at coordinate 19,215,026 of NC_142704.1, forward strand.
GACGCAGGTCATGGCGCCGAGGCGGAGCTTGAAGATTGGGCCATAGGTGTGGGCCAGGCGGGCGAAGTAGGAGTGGAGTTCTGGGTCGAGAGAGAGAAGGTTACCGAGTAAGGGCATGCCCAATGGGCCTGGGGGCAAAGGTGGGATTTTGTTACGGGACTTTTTCATGCACAGCCATGCACACCAGGTGCTTGCGAAAATGGCTGAGAGAGTGTAGAGAAGAAGCCAACTCTCATAATTTCTGGTACTAGTTTTGAACCAATTCATGGTAAGCTTCAAATTGGGATTTGAGTTTTGTGTGAAGAAATAAAGGGAGAAGGGGGGAAGGACTCAGTGTGTTGCTAGTGAATATCCAGCGTACGATTAACTCAGTGGGGGCTACCAATGCGGTGGTTTTAATTTAGACCACATATTTTTGCATGCAAGTTGAACCTAAAGCACGGTTGCAAATTGCAATGCAATCAACTACCTCTTTATTTAGTAATAATTTTTTGTTGATTAAAAGAAAACCACATGATTTAAGGAAATTGGCAAGATAGTGATTAACTTTTCCATTAATCCTTGCTCAATTATTTTATATATTTGTCGTGGCATCATTTTTCCTATTTTATGTATCTGTAGCCCCTCATTTTGATGGGACTTTCCCACATACTTGGTGTTGAAGAATACACGAGTCCCACATTGGAAACTTAAGAAAATAGAAAGTCCGTATAATAAATGGTTATTTCCAATAACACAAGACTTTTTGTGATAAAACCTCACACCTATTGGGCTTTGTAGGTGGTTAAGTTGAGGACAATATCGGTGTTGTTGGTAGTGTTGGAAAAACAACAATCAGTGACTAATTAAAACAATTATATAAATAGAATTTATAATAAACTGTAATACAGAATACAATATATAAACAATAAATGAAACTGACTTGAACTCGAGATAGGGCTTGCAGTTTGATACAATGTCCTAAAGCATAATTTCACCCCTTCTAGGTGCTTGAAGTTCTACAGGTGACTGCCTCCCAGAATTCAACTATCTGTATTCTAAGCCCTAGCACTCGGACTTAGAATCTGGCGAATGTTGTTTGTTTTCCTCTCAGACAAGATGAGATGCTTGTGAATGCTTTTTCTATATTGAACGTATGAGGTCTTATTTGATTTAAATAAACTTCTGAAACCTTATCAGAAGAGTCACAATTGTTAGAAAACAGTTAATGAAACTAATCCGAATTAATAAAAAAATTATTAATTCGAAACCCAAAAAATAATTTTAAATCTGAAAGTGCCCCAAGGCCCAAGGCCCATCTTTTTGACCATTAAATATTATATATTTTTATATAATATTCAAAGCAATCATTTTGGCTTAAATTGCTTTCACAGCCTCTTATTTTATTAAGTGTGCCTTGGCTATAAACGCAATGCTACTTTCTACCGTGTGGGAATGAGGTTCTTGAATTTCGATCAAACTTCCAGAGATAGTGGGCGATTGCGTCTTTGAAATCTTAACATAGTATCGAGTTAGGTTGGTTGACTAGGCCCGATTAAACCCAAATAAAAAACAAACTGAAATCAAACAAAAAAAAAACCCCAAATTGAATCAAAATCAAACAAAACCCAAATTTATTAAAATAAATAAATAAATAAATAAATAATAAAAGGTTGGTGATGTGGAATTAATTGCGTGTGGTCAATAAAAGTGGTCCACGTGAGAGTATTGAAGAATACTGGAGTCGCATCGGAAACTTAACAAATAGAAAGTCTCATATACTAAATGGTTCCTCTAATAACATCAAGGCCTTTTGTATAAGACCCACCTCACTAAGCGGTGGTTAAGTTGGGGGCGATATCAGATGTTCTTGTGGTGGGAAAATCCGTCCTCTGAAATCTTAACACTTGGGTCTCTTTGATTGGCCCAGATGTTTAGAAAAACACTTGAACCTTTTGGTATTATGTAGCCTCCATGGTGGTAGGTGGAGTTCTGCGACGTGGCACTAGCGAGGCGGTCACGGTGGGCCAAGCTTGCGAGGCAGCTCTGAGTCCCCCTTGCCAAACCAACCCAGTGGAACCAGGATGGAGCCAATGGCGCCCAGTAACCTTATCGTCCATGCTAACAAGCCATGTGGCGCGTTACAGTCGCTGATCTTTTAAATCCAACAAGCGCCTTTTTTTGTAATAAATGCAGGAAAAAAAATTGAATTTTTTAAAAAAAAATTACCAAAAAATTATGGAATTTTTTTTCTATAAATACTTACTAATGTTGTTCACTTTCAACACCAAATCCTCATACATTTTCTTCTCCTATTATTTTTCACTTTCTACAAAATTTTCTTCACTTTCAATTTTCATTTTTATTCACCATCTTATGACATCTTCCATCGAAGCCGGAGGAACGTGGACAACCATGGATGATGTTCTATTGTGTGAGTGTTGGGTCAAAGTCATTCATTGTCCGGTCACGGGCAATGAGATGAAATTCTGTGATATGTAGAAAAAAATTCATGCCGTATTTTGTGAAAGATCGGGTTCGACTCGTACGAAAATGGCCTTGGGTAGTAGATGGAAAATTTTGAATAAAGAGTTGGAGAAATAGAGAGATGAGTTGGCAAAAGCAAGGGACAACCATCGAAGCGGCAAAAATCTTGGCAATGATGTAAATTATTTGTAATTTCCGTTTTATTAAATTTAATGTCCTAATTATTTGTAATGTTTCTTGCATTTCCAATATTCTTTTTTTAATGTTTCTTGCATTTTGACTTTTTTTATTTTTTATTTATGTTTCTTGCATTTCCAATATTCTTTTTAATATTTCTTGCATTTGCAATATTTTTGTAATGTTACTTGCATTTCCAAAAAAAATTTAATAGATTATGCAAGCACAAATGTGGTTCGGTACCATTGGACAAGGCAAAAAATCTTTCAACCATCAACAATGTTGGGAGGTGGTGAAAAATTGCAAACAATTCAGAATTATTCCCACGGGTCCGACCGTTGTGTTGAACGAGACACCACTCTATAATTCAACAGCATCAGATTCACCTTTGGATTCCCCAGTGAGTCAAGACTCACCAATCCAAAAGGAGCTGAGGCCTATTGGTCGAAAGGAGGTGAAGGCGAAGAGATGGAGTACTTCCAGCAATGATATTGCAAAATTTTTGTAGCAAATTGCAAGGAATGGCACCATTATAATTGAATTAGACAAGAATAAAGATGCGGACGAAAAGACAATGAATGAAGAATATGCAAGAGAAAGAGAGTATGTACACAAACAAGACATTGAGAAGAAGGATGGGGAAACCATGGCCATGGATACAAGCCATATGTCCCCTGAAACAAAACAATTTTGGAAGCTAGAACAAATAGATGTTATGAGAAGAAGACTTTTCCGTGACGATGGACCTAACAACACCAATTGGTTAAATGATCAAAACCATTAAGTTAGTTTGATTGCCTTTTATTTAATTGTATTTTAATGTGTATTAAAGTAGTTGTAATTCTTGTCTTTTATTTAAGTAGTTGTATTGCTTTTCTTTGAGTGAATAAAAATCATTCAATAAAATACTTTGATATTCAACATATTGACATCAAACAAAACATAATAAATAAATAAAACCACAACCAAAGCATAATTAAAATACCTATATCTATCCACGTTCGAGCCATGGGCGACTTGTAAACCATGGCGGCAGCCTTGGTTCGATAGATAGAGCAAACCCACTACCATGGCAACTTGTTTATCTTCTTCTTGCTACACCCTTTTTCCTTCAACTTGTCTACGCATTCTTTCTTTAATTTCTTGCTTCTGCCTCTCCATGTATCTCCTCATGTCTGACATTTAGAGTGGAGTATGAAATATAAAATCTGAGAAATTAAAAGATAGAGATGATCTGGTGTGAGATGTATGAGTTTGAGTCTCGGTTTTATAGAGAGATTTAAAAGATTGGGATGACATGTGGTACGATTTTAGGGGATGAAAATCTTATCCGAAATATGAGATTTATATTTTATAATAAATATCGACATGTGGCATCTAAGAATCTGGTCCTAAAATCTTATCTGAAATTTAAAATTTAAAATTTACAATAAATATCGACACGTGGCAATCGAGAATCTTATCTAAAAAATTTATCTGAAAAATTCATTCGAATTATGAGATATGAATTTTATAATAAATATTGACATATGGGAACTGAAAATCTTCTCCAAATTAAAAAAAACCCCTAAAAATGAATAGTATTTGCCATTTTTATTGCAATGAGTAAAATACCTTGACTTTGCGAGGCGTACTATTCACATAAATAAGTATGATCATTGCCTCCTTGCTCTTTACCATGAATAAGTGAATGTCTCTTACATTGAACTTATTAATGTCATCGATCCCAATGTTACATAAATTGTAATGCCTCGTATATACTGCATCAACATAAATTCGGAGTGTATTTATTTGATTTAGCTTTTTTAAAATGTAGGCATATCATTTT